>NW_027172345.1:15000-20000 GCF_040054535.1 Antennarius striatus | reverse complement strand
TAATGCTCTTGCCAGATTACATTCAAATGACTTATTATTCATCACAATTAAGGTTCAAAAAATGCAAGAATCTAATATTTCTTATACAGTGCCATCCAACCTACCAAGTACACTCACTTTTTACTCAAGCGTAAACATTTTTCAAAGCGTTGACAGATCATCGCATGATCACATGCTTGTGATCGCACCGCATTATTTTTGAACAACATTGGGGAGATGCACCGTTCCTGGAGCTACTGCAATACCAGGTCGATGCGTGGAGAGGATGGAGCAAGCTCCTGTTCCATCTCCCTGTTCCAAAAATCAATTTAATATATAGTCCCCGGGTAGGGGACATATCAGATATTAAACTGATAAGAACAGATTTTGTTTTGAAAACGTTTATTGACACGTGATTCATTTGTTTCATTTCAGTCACATTTCATTTTTCCATCCACAACTTCTTTTTCATATAAATATTTCTCTGTACAATAAATATTATCGATCATAAAATCATACAGATAAAAACAGTCATGGGTAAAAAGGATTTCAGTTCATTTTAAAAATGTGCCAAAAATTAAAAGGTGTGTCAAATGTCCATAAAAGTTATAAAAGGAACATTAAAAAAGTCCAACCAAAGTCCCGTTTGTACAGGACCGCAGTGAGTCCCTACCAAGGGTAACTCATCCCGCTCTTCCAAACAGTAGGTCTCTCGGGGTGACTGTCGAGGCGCTCGGCCGAGATCCCCGCCCTGGTGCTCCTTCCCGCCTGCCTCTCCCGGAGAGCCAGGCCGCTGCTGCTGTGTCCTTTTTAGCGTTGTGGGTCCGGCTCCTCCCTCCGAATGGGCACAGAGGCGATTCTTCTTGGTGGCTGTGTCCTTGGGCGGCCGCTGGCCCCCTCGGCTGCCCTGAGTGTTGCGGCAGCCATTTGGATCACAGCCACGGGGGGGATCTGCATGTGCTTTCCTACCAGCAAATTTCTGGAGGTCCATAAGGCGTCTTTCAGGGCGTTGATGGCCAGCCACTGTTTCGTCCAGTCCTTTTTGGGGACGGGCCTTTGGCTGGCCCCGTAGAGCACCAGCTGTGGTGTGAGGACCTCCTTCGCTGGTAGGTACGGGAATTGCGAGGAGCCGGCCATTTCCCACAGGTCCACAGCAGCGCTGCACTCCCAGAGCAGGTGCCTCACCGACTCCGGCGCGCCGCAACCAGGTCGGGGGCAGGTCGACAGCGTCGACATTCCCCGGGAGTGCATGACGGACCTGACTGGGAGGATCTCGTGTGCCACCATCCATGACAGGTCCCGGAGTCTGTTTGGAAGAGCGGGGTGGTTGACATTGCGCCAAACCGTGGAGGGCTCGCCGAGTGCAAGCCCGCGCACTGGACTCACTGGTTCCCGCTCCTGTACAACACATAAAAGGGAACGATGGTTAGTTAAAACCTCTACGTCCTCCTGCTCCAGGCTAAAATGCTTTAAAAAATTCTGTATAAAAGCATAGGCTGGTGGCAGGTTAAAAGACACTGGAAATTTAAGACTAATCTTTAAAATTTTGAGCCGTCTGAGGTAGGACCCCATCCAGAAACGTGTCATGGCTGCCGTTTTGGGGTTTCTGGATGGGGTCGTCACTATTTTAATGTGTGTGGCTGTGTATAAAGACATTAAAAAGACAGACAGGTCTGGAACGCCTTTGCCTCCTTTCTCCTTTGGTCGTTTCAGGACTTCTCTTCTTAGGCGTTCCCACTTTGAACCCCACAGAAAGTGAACCCCACAGAAAGTTAAAAATGGCTCGTTCCAGGGCTAAAATGATTCTCTTTGGGGGGATAAAAACAGAACTGATCAATAAAAGCAAAGGTAAAATCACTGCTTTAATGATTAAAACCTTTCCCTCTATTGTCAGTTCCCTCAGTCCCCAGTACCCTAGCCTCTGTCTAACTTTCCCTAAAATGTCTGGCCAATTCGTTTTCCCTCCCCCCTCCTTGTCAAACCTAACCCCCAGAATTTTTTGGTCGGTCTGGGTCACAGTCAGGGACAGTCCTGTCGTTTCAGTCGCTGTCCATGGTCCATAAAATTGGGCTTGGGTCTTGTCTCGGTTTAGTTTGGACCCAGAGGCCCGTCCAAACCAGTCTGTCAAGTCCAGGGTCCGGTTGACTGACGAGAGGTCCGTGCATAAAATGTTTATGTCGTCCATGTACAGAACGCATTTGTTCGTCAGTCCCCCGGACCCTGGCACAAAGACCCCGTGGATTCGTTGGTCCCTTCTCAAGATCTGTGCCAGCGGCTCGATGCAAATCGCGTACAGGAGAGGAGATAACGGGCAACCCTGACGGACACCGCAGTTGATTCCTACTGCTTTTGTCAGATGCCCGTTAACCAGGATTTTGCTGCTGATCCCTCTATACAGCAATCCCACCCAAGCTATGAACCTCTCTGGAAGCCCCATTTTTTGCAGTACCTGGAACAGGTACTGGTGCGAGACTCGATCAAAGGCCTTTTCAAAGTCTAGATTTAGGACTATTAGCCGAGTGTTTTCGTCTCTCGCCAGACAAATGGTGTCTCTAATCAGTACGAGGCTGTCGGTGATCTTCCTCCCCGGGATGGCACAGGCTTGATCCGGGTGAATCAAGTCCTCTAAAACCATAGTCAGTCGATTCGCTAAAATTTTGCTAAAAAGTTTACAGTCGAAATTTAAAAGCGTGATAGGTCTCCAGTTTTTCAGGTCAGTCTTGTCTTTACTCTTGTAGAGTAGAGTCACTATCCCTATCTTAAAACTGTCTGGCAGTCGGTCTACCTTCTCAAATTCCATAAAAACAGTTAGTAAGTCAGGTGCTAAAATGTCCCAAAAGGTCAAATAAAACTCAAAGGGAAGTCCGTCCTGTCCTGGGGACTTCCCTCTGTTAAAACTTTTAAAACACTTGTTGAGTTCCTTGACACTAAAATTTTGGGATAAAAACACATTTTCATTCACCTGACATTCGATGGAATTTAAAACTTCGTTTAGGGTGTCATTAAAAACAGGTTTCTCTTTATACAGTTCAGAGTAAAAACATTCTATATCATCTTTTATTTCCTCTGTTCTTTGTGAAGTGCGTCCGTCGTCATTTTTTAGTTTTAAAATAGTCCCCCCTTTATTTAAAATCTTTCTAAAAAAATAACGTGTGCACTTTTCACCTTCTTCTGTTTCCTTTTCCCTGCTTCTTAAAATAACCCCTTTACTTTTTGTTTCTGCCAGTAGCGACATTTCTCCTTTAATACTTTTGATTTCATTATTAAAATCAATTCCCTGTTGTGTTAAAATGAAGTAGCGCTGTAGTCTCTTTTGCAGTCCCATCATGCGTCTGTTTTCCCTAACTTTCTTTCTCTTACCTGCCTGCCTAAAGAAAGTCTGGGTCCTTTCCTTCACCATTTCCCACCAGTGCGCACGTGTGGTGTAGAAGTCTTGGAGGGTCTGCCACTCTTTGTACTGCTCCCGGAACTGACTAACTAACTCCCTATCTTCTAAAAGGGAGCAGTTGAGTTTCCACAGACCTCTCCCTACCGTCACACCTGAAGGGAGTGACAGTGTGCAGGACAGCATGAGGTGATCCGAGAAAAAGACAGGGGTTAATCTAGCATCGGTCGGCACCCAATTCCGTATAAAGATATAATCTATGCGAGAGGCTTTGGTGCCGTCACCACTGAACCAGGTGAAGCCCTCCTCTCTGGGATGCATGGCTTTAAAGCAGTCAGTGAGTCTAAAATCCCTGCATAAGCCCTGTAATAAAACCGATGTTTTGTCCAATTTAAAATCTTCCCCTATCCTCTTCCTGTCTTCTTTGTTTAAAACACAGTTAAAATCACCTCCTACAACTAATGGTGCCCTACCTAGCATGTGGGACTGCAGGTCTTCTAAAAAGTCATACCTGTCATTTTTTTCGTTAAAACCATATACATTTAAAAGGTTAAAATCGTGCCCCATAAAAGTCAGGTGTGCTAAAAGTGCCCTACCCTCTTTCACCACGGTGCTGCCCTTCACCAGAACCTGAGGGTTTTTAATTAAAATGGCCACTCCATCATTCTTATTATGGTTGGATCCACTCCAGATTGACGTTTGTGGCCAGGTCTCCTCCCACTGTGTGTATTTTTGTAAAAAAGGAGTAAAAACACATCTGACTTAAAAGTGTTAAGAAATGATAAAACACTCTGGGCTCTAACTCGCGACTTCACACTTCTCACATTGATAGTTGAAAAGGTGAGAGTCATGAGTATGTTTTAAAAACAGGTACGACAGTTTAAAAGACTATAAATAATTAAAAGGCTACATTTAACACAGGTTTCCTTCTCGTGATGTGAAAGAATCTCATTTCACTATCTCCACACAGTCTGGAGGTGATTCCCGAGATTCTGACCTCCGGAAGCCAATATTCGCTCGTCTCTCCAACGGAGTTGATTGTAGCGCTATATTTAAAAAGGAGCACTGGTTGGGTGAACCGGGAGGGGAGGCTTTGTACCGCTCCTCAGGAGGGCTCTGAGAGTCGGACTCAGCTCTCCCCCTCTTCTCTGAGGCTTCTTCAGCCTCCGAGCTGGACAGTTCGGACGCAGTCCTCTTATTGCTGGGCTGGGTGTCGGGGAGGGGGTTGTCGCTGGACTCGTCTTCCCCCACTGTAATGAGACTCCCTGTGGAGTCCTCATCAGGGGAATCAAGTCCAGCTGCGCCCAAGTCCTGGCTCCGCCCACCTGCTTCTTCAGGTCCCTCTGCGGGGCGGAGCTCAGGCTCCTCCCCTTTTCCCGCCTCACCGGGCTGTTCTCCTCCAACCATGGTTGTTGGCGGGAGGTTTGGAACTCCCAGCCCCGCCTCTTCAATTAGCGCATTTGCTGCACCTGGGCAGCCATTTCCTACTTGATTGGCTTCAGTCTCCTGTGTTTTCTTAGCTTTAAGTTTGTTGGCGAATGAAAGGGGGCAATCTCTGAAGAGATGGTCGTTTGCTCCACAGAGATTGCACTTCCTGCCATTGGTGCATTCTTCAAAAGAATGACCAATTTCTCTG
>NW_027172345.1:0-10000 GCF_040054535.1 Antennarius striatus | reverse complement strand
TGAGCCGTCTGAGGTAGGACCCCATCCAGAAACGTGTCATGGCTGCCGTTTTGGGGTTTCTGGATGGGGTCGTCACTATTTTAATGTGTGTGGCTGTGTATAAAGACATTAAAAAGACAGACAGGTCTGGAACGCCTTTGCCTCCTTTCTCCTTTGGTCGTTTCAGGACTTCTCTTCTTAGGCGTTCCCACTTTGAACCCCACAGAAAGTTAAAAATGGCTCGTTCCAGGGCTAAAATGATTCTCTTTGGGGGGATAAAAACAGAACTGATCAATAAAAGCAAAGGTAAAATCACTGCTTTAATGATTAAAACCTTTCCCTCTATTGTCAGTTCCCTCAGTCCCCAGTACCCTAGCCTCTGTCTAACTTTCCCTAAAATGTCTGGCCAATTCGTTTTCCCTCCCCCCTCCTTGTCAAACCTAACCCCCAGAATTTTTTGGTCGGTCTGGGTCACAGTCAGGGACAGTCCTGTCGTTTCAGTCGCTGTCCATGGTCCATAAAATTGGGCTTGGGTCTTGTCTCGGTTTAGTTTGGACCCAGAGGCCCGTCCAAACCAGTCTGTCAAGTCCAGGGTCCGGTTGACTGACGAGAGGTCCGTGCATAAAATGTTTATGTCGTCCATGTACAGAACGCATTTGTTCGTCAGTCCCCCGGACCCTGGCACAAAGACCCCGTGGATTCGTTGGTCCCTTCTCAAGATCTGTGCCAGCGGCTCGATGCAAATCGCGTACAGGAGAGGAGATAACGGGCAACCCTGACGGACACCGCAGTTGATTCCTACTGCTTTTGTCAGATGCCCGTTAACCAGGATTTTGCTGCTGATCCCTCTATACAGCAATCCCACCCAAGCTATGAACCTCTCTGGAAGCCCCATTTTTTGCAGTACCTGGAACAGGTACTGGTGCGAGACTCGATCAAAGGCCTTTTCAAAGTCTAGATTTAGGACTATTAGCCGAGTGTTTTCGTCTCTCGCCAGACAAATGGTGTCTCTAATCAGTACGAGGCTGTCGGTGATCTTCCTCCCCGGGATGGCACAGGCTTGATCCGGGTGAATCAAGTCCTCTAAAACCATAGTCAGTCGATTCGCTAAAATTTTGCTAAAAAGTTTACAGTCGAAATTTAAAAGCGTGATAGGTCTCCAGTTTTTCAGGTCAGTCTTGTCTTTACTCTTGTAGAGTAGAGTCACTATCCCTATCTTAAAACTGTCTGGCAGTCGGTCTACCTTCTCAAATTCCATAAAAACAGTTAGTAAGTCAGGTGCTAAAATGTCCCAAAAGGTCAAATAAAACTCAAAGGGAAGTCCGTCCTGTCCTGGGGACTTCCCTCTGTTAAAACTTTTAAAACACTTGTTGAGTTCCTTGACACTAAAATTTTGGGATAAAAACACATTTTCATTCACCTGACATTCGATGGAATTTAAAACTTCGTTTAGGGTGTCATTAAAAACAGGTTTCTCTTTATACAGTTCAGAGTAAAAACATTCTATATCATCTTTTATTTCCTCTGTTCTTTGTGAAGTGCGTCCGTCGTCATTTTTTAGTTTTAAAATAGTCCCCCCTTTATTTAAAATCTTTCTAAAAAAATAACGTGTGCACTTTTCACCTTCTTCTGTTTCCTTTTCCCTGCTTCTTAAAATAACCCCTTTACTTTTTGTTTCTGCCAGTAGCGACATTTCTCCTTTAATACTTTTGATTTCATTATTAAAATCAATTCCCTGTTGTGTTAAAATGAAGTAGCGCTGTAGTCTCTTTTGCAGTCCCATCATGCGTCTGTTTTCCCTAACTTTCTTTCTCTTACCTGCCTGCCTAAAGAAAGTCTGGGTCCTTTCCTTCACCATTTCCCACCAGTGCGCACGTGTGGTGTAGAAGTCTTGGAGGGTCTGCCACTCTTTGTACTGCTCCCGGAACTGACTAACTAACTCCCTATCTTCTAAAAGGGAGCAGTTGAGTTTCCACAGACCTCTCCCTACCGTCACACCTGAAGGGAGTGACAGTGTGCAGGACAGCATGAGGTGATCCGAGAAAAAGACAGGGGTTAATCTAGCATCGGTCGGCACCCAATTCCGTATAAAGATATAATCTATGCGAGAGGCTTTGGTGCCGTCACCACTGAACCAGGTGAAGCCCTCCTCTCTGGGATGCATGGCTTTAAAGCAGTCAGTGAGTCTAAAATCCCTGCATAAGCCCTGTAATAAAACCGATGTTTTGTCCAATTTAAAATCTTCCCCTATCCTCTTCCTGTCTTCTTTGTTTAAAACACAGTTAAAATCACCTCCTACAACTAATGGTGCCCTACCTAGCATGTGGGACTGCAGGTCTTCTAAAAAGTCATACCTGTCATTTTTTTCGTTAAAACCATATACATTTAAAAGGTTAAAATCGTGCCCCATAAAAGTCAGGTGTGCTAAAAGTGCCCTACCCTCTTTCACCACGGTGCTGCCCTTCACCAGAACCTGAGGGTTTTTAATTAAAATGGCCACTCCATCATTCTTATTATGGTTGGATCCACTCCAGATTGACGTTTGTGGCCAGGTCTCCTCCCACTGTGTGTATTTTTGTAAAAAAGGTAGGCCACATTCTTGAAGTAAAAACACATCTGACTTAAAAGTGTTAAGAAATGATAAAACACTCTGGGCTCTAACTCGCGACTTCACACTTCTCACATTGATAGTTGAAAAGGTGAGAGTCATGAGTATGTTTTAAAAACAGGTACGACAGTTTAAAAGACTATAAATAATTAAAAGGCTACATTTAACACAGGTTTCCTTCTCGTGATGTGAAAGAATCTCATTTCACTATCTCCACACAGTCTGGAGGTGATTCCCGAGATTCTGACCTCCGGAAGCCAATATTCGCTCGTCTCTCCAACGGAGTTGATTGTAGCGCTATATTTAAAAAGGAGCACTGGTTGGGTGAACCGGGAGGGGAGGCTTTGTACCGCTCCTCAGGAGGGCTCTGAGAGTCGGACTCAGCTCTCCCCCTCTTCTCTGAGGCTTCTTCAGCCTCCGAGCTGGACAGTTCGGACGCAGTCCTCTTATTGCTGGGCTGGGTGTCGGGGAGGGGGTTGTCGCTGGACTCGTCTTCCCCCACTGTAATGAGACTCCCTGTGGAGTCCTCATCAGGGGAATCAAGTCCAGCTGCGCCCAAGTCCTGGCTCCGCCCACCTGCTTCTTCAGGTCCCTCTGCGGGGCGGAGCTCAGGCTCCTCCCCTTTTCCCGCCTCACCGGGCTGTTCTCCTCCAACCATGGTTGTTGGCGGGAGGTTTGGAACTCCCAGCCCCGCCTCTTCAATTAGCGCATTTGCTGCACCTGGGCAGCCATTTCCTACTTGATTGGCTTCAGTCTCCTGTGTTTTCTTAGCTTTAAGTTTGTTGGCGAATGAAAGGGGGCAATCTCTGAAGAGATGGTCGTTTGCTCCACAGAGATTGCACTTCCTGCCATTGGTGCATTCTTCAAAAGAATGACCAATTTCTCTGCACTTCCCACAAATTATCTGGTCACACGCCTCGGCCAGGTGTCCATGCTTGCCACACTTGTGGCACAGCTTGGGCTGGCCCTGGTAATGAATGTAGCCCCGGTTGTTTCCCAGGACTATCATGGAGGGCAGGGATTTCAGGCCCTGGAAGCCCAGAGGGTCCTGCCATTGTTGAATGGGGACCCTCCAGGCACAATTCCAAATGCCGTCTTCATCCCTGACCTTGGTAGCCTGTCCTCTCACCGTGCAATATCTTCCCAGCCACAAACAAATGTCCTCTGCATTGACGGTTTCATTAAACATCCTGACAATGACAGTTTTAGCAGCATTGTCAGTCAGTTTCTCCATGTCAAAAACAGAAAACTGGGTCTTAGCGTTCTCAAAGCGTGTCCAAAATTCATTCAACAGTGGGGCCGTGCGAAAACTTACATCAAATCCTTTGTTAAAAGGCAGTCCGAGAATACAATTGAGGTCATCGGGTTTAAAGCCAAGAGTCTTTTGGATGAGCTTTCGGGAGAAGTCCAACCTTGACATTCCCAGGAGCTTACCATCCTTTTCCTTAAATTTAAAGCGGACGCTGTGGTGCCTCCGCATGCCGGCCGGTGCAGCCGACATGGCTGAGGCACCACTAAAAATTAAATAAATAAATAAATAAAGACCAATAAATTACTTTTAAAACCCTAAAACACAATAAATTAGAGTAAAAGAGAAACTTACCTTCAGGCAAGTAGACCTAAAGTGCAAATACAAAGTGTGCAAAAAACAGCAGTTCAAAACAAACAAATGTGCAAGACAATATACTCCCAAACAGCCAGGGACTAATTCAATAGATTTGAAAAAGTCCTGCTAAACGGGAGTGACCGCAGTCTTAGCCAAAAGGCCGAGAAGCGATACTGTGATATTGTAAGATACAGGTGACCCAGGTGCCACCCTGACCTTTACTTTGATGGTCCACAGAATCCAGTAACGACCCGGAATGCGTGTGGGTTAAGGAATTATGTGGCTCCGGGTTGGCGGCCAGCGACTGTTTAACATTTGACCTATCACCTGAGACAGACAGACAGACAGACAGACAGACAGACAGACAGACAGACAGACAGACAGACAGACAGACAGACAGACAGACAGACAGACAGACAGACAGACAGACAGACAGACAGACAGACAGACAGACAGACAGACAGACAGACAGACAGACAGACAGACAGACAGACAGACAGACAGACAGACAGACAGACAGACAGACAGACAGACAGACAGACAGACAGACAGACAGACAGACAGACAGACAGACAGACAGACAGACAGACAGACAGACAGACAGACAGACAGACAGACAGACAGACAGACAGACAGACAGACAGACAGACAGACAGACAGACAGACAGACAGACAGACAGACAGACAGACAGACAGACAGACAGACAGACAGACAGACAGACAGACAGACAGACAGACAGACAGACAGACAGACAGACAGACAGACAGACAGACAGACAGACAGACAGACAGACAGACAGACAGACAGACAGACAGACAGACAGACAGACAGACAGACAGACAGACAGACAGACAGACAGACAGACAGACAGACAGACAGACAGACAGACAGACAGACAGACAGACAGACAGACAGACAGACAGACAGACAGACAGACAGACAGACAGACAGACAGACAGACAGACAGACAGACAGACAGACAGACAGACAGACAGACAGACAGACAGACAGACAGACAGACAGACAGACAGACAGACAGACAGACAGACAGACAGACAGACAGACAGACAGACAGACAGACAGGACAGGACAGGACAGGACAGGACAGGACAGGACAGGAAGCATATCCCAAAGGCAATGGCCGCAGGTTGGCAAAATGGGGACGTTACAAACACAGCCTTCCTGTCTGCCTGAGAGCAGCTGTTATACAACACCACTATATTGTTGGTCACGATATAATGCTCTTGCCAGATTACATTCAAATGACTTATTATTCATCACAATTAAGGTTCAAAAAATGCAAGAATCTAATATTTCTTATACAGTGCCATCCAACCTACCAAGTACACTCACTTTTTACTCAAGCGTAAACATTTTTCAAAGCGTTGACAGATCATCGCATGATCACATGCTTGTGATCGCACCGCATTATTTTTGAACAACATTGGGGAGATGCACCGTTCCTGGAGCTACTGCAATACCAGGTCGATGCGTGGAGAGGATGGAGCAAGCTCCTGTTCCATCTCCCTGTTCCAAAAATCAATTTAATATATAGTCCCCGGGTAGGGGACATATCAGATATTAAACTGATAAGAACAGATACTACACTTGATCTTAGCCAAAAGGCCGAGAAGCGATACTGTGATATTGTAAGATACAGGTGACCCAGGTGCCACCCTGACCTTTACTTTGATGGTCCACAGAATCCAGTAACGACCCGGAATGCGTGTGGGTTAAGGAATTATGTGGCTCCGGGTTGGCGGCCAGCGACTGTTTAACATTTGACCTATCACCTGAGTCAGACAGACAGACAGACAGACAGACAGACAGACAGACAGACAGACAGACAGACAGACAGACAGACAGACAGACAGACAGACAGACAGACAGACAGACAGACAGACAGACAGACAGACAGACAGACAGACAGACAGACAGACAGACAGACAGACAGACAGACAGACAGACAGACAGACAGACAGACAGACAGACAGACAGACAGACAGACAGACAGACAGACAGACAGACAGACAGACAGACAGACAGACAGACAGACAGACAGACAGACAGACAGACAGACAGACAGACAGACAGACAGACAGACAGACAGACAGACAGACAGACAGACAGACAGACAGACAGACAGACAGACAGACAGACAGACAGACAGACAGACAGGACAGGACAGGACAGGACAGGACAGGACAGGACAGGAAGCATATCCCAAAGGCAATGGCCGCAGGTTGGCAAAATGGGGACGTTACAAACACAGCCTTCCTGTCTGCCTGAGAGCAGCTGTTATACAACACCACTATATTGTTGGTCACGATATAATGCTCTTGCCAGATTACATTCAAATGACTTATTATTCATCACAATTAAGGTTCAAAAAATGCAAGAATCTAATATTTCTTATACAGTGCCATCCAACCTACCAAGTACACTCACTTTTTACTCAAGCGTAAACATTTTTCAAAGCGTTGACAGATCATCGCATGATCACATGCTTGTGATCGCACCGCATTATTTTTGAACAACATTGGGGAGATGCACCGTTCCTGGAGCTACTGCAATACCAGGTCGATGCGTGGAGAGGATGGAGCAAGCTCCTGTTCCATCTCCCTGTTCCAAAAATCAATTTAATATATAGTCCCCGGGTAGGGGACATATCAGATATTAAACTGATAAGAACAGATACTACACTTGATCTTAGCCAAAAGGCCGAGAAGCGATACTGTGATATTGTAAGATACAGGTGACCCAGGTGCCACCCTGACCTTTACTTTGATGGTCCACAGAATCCAGTAACGACCCGGAATGCGTGTGGGTTAAGGAATTATGTGGCTCCGGGTTGGCGGCCAGCGACTGTTTAACATTTGACCTATCACCTGAGTCAGACAGACAGACAGACAGACAGACAGACAGACAGACAGACAGACAGACAGACAGACAGACAGACAGACAGACAGACAGACAGACAGACAGACAGACAGACAGACAGACAGACAGACAGACAGACAGACAGACAGACAGACAGACAGACAGACAGACAGACAGACAGACAGACAGACAGACAGACAGACAGACAGACAGACAGACAGACAGACAGACAGACAGACAGACAGACAGACAGACAGACAGACAGACAGACAGACAGACAGACAGACAGACAGACAGACAGACAGACAGACAGACAGACAGACAGACAGACAGACAGACAGACAGACAGACAGACAGACAGACAGACAGACAGACAGACAGACAGACAGACAGACAGACAGACAGACAGACAGACAGACAGACAGACAGACAGACAGGACAGGACAGGACAGGAAGCATATCCCAAAGGCAATGGCCGCAGGTTGGCAAAATGGGGACGTTACAAACACAGCCTTCCTGTCTGCCTGAGAGCAGCTGTTATACAACACCACTATATTGTTGGTCACGATATAATGCTCTTGCCAGATTACATTCAAATGACTTATTATTCATCACAATTAAGGTTCAAAAAATGCAAGAATCTAATATTTCTTATACAGTGCCATCCAACCTACCAAGTACACTCACTTTTTACTCAAGCGTAAACATTTTTCAAAGCGTTGACAGATCATCGCATGATCACATGCTTGTGATCGCACCGCATTATTTTTGAACAACATTGGGGAGATGCACCGTTCCTGGAGCTACTGCAATACCAGGTCGATGCGTGGAGAGGATGGAGCAAGCTCCTGTTCCATCTCCCTGTTCCAAAAATCAATTTAATATATAGTCCCCGGGTAGGGGACATATCAGATATTAAACTGATAAGAACAGATACTACACTTGATCTTAGCCAAAAGGCCGAGAAGCGATACTGTGATATTGTAAGATACAGGTGACCCAGGTGCCACCCTGACCTTTACTTTGATGGTCCACAGAATCCAGTAACGACCCGGAATGCGTGTGGGTTAAGGAATTATGTGGCTCCGGGTTGGCGGCCAGCGACTGTTTAACATTTGACCTATCACCTGAGTCAGTCAGACAGACAGACAGACAGACAGACAGACAGACAGACAGACAGACAGACAGACAGACAGACAGACAGACAGACAGACAGACAGACAGACAGACAGACAGACAGACAGACAGACAGACAGACAGACAGACAGACAGACAGACAGACAGACAGACAGACAGACAGACAGACAGACAGACAGACAGACAGACAGACAGACAGACAGACAGACAGACAGACAGACAGACAGACAGACAGACAGACAGACAGACAGACAGACAGACAGACAGACAGACAGACAGACAGACAGACAGACAGACAGACAGACAGACAGACAGACAGACAGACAGACAGACAGACAGACAGACAGACAGACAGACAGACAGACAGACAGACAGACAGACAGACAGACAGACAGACAGACAGACAGACAGACAGACAGACAGACAGACAGACAGACAGACAGACAGACAGACAGACAGACAGACAGACAGACAGGACAGGACAGGACAGGACAGGACAGGACAGGACAGGACAGGACAGGAAGCATATCCCAAAGGCAATGGCCGCAGGTTGGCAAAATGGGGACGTTACAAACACAGCCTTCCTGTCTGCCTGAGAGCAGCTGTTATACAACACCACTATATTGTTGGTCACGATATAATGCTCTTGCCAGATTACATTCAAATGACTTATTATTCATCACAATTAAGGTTCAAAAAATGCAAGAATCTAATATTTCTTATACAGTGCCATCCAACCTACCAAGTACACTCACTTTTTACTCAAGCGTAAACATTTTTCAAAGCGTTGACAGATCATCGCATGATCACATGCTTGTGATCGCACCGCATTATTTTTGAACAACATTGGGGAGATGCACCGTTCCTGGAGCTACTGCAATACCAGGTCGATGCGTGGAGAGGATGGAGCAAGCTCCTGTTCCATCTCCCTGTTCCAAAAATCAATTTAATATATAGTCCCCGGGTAGGGGACATATCAGATATTAAACTGATAAGAACAGATTTTTTGTTTTGAAAACGTTTATTGACACTTAGTTCATTTGTTTCATTTCAGTCACATTTCATTTTTCCATCCACAACTTCTTTTTCATATAAATATTTCTCTGTACAATAAATATTATCGATCATAAAATCATACAGATAAAAACAGTCATGGGTAAAAAGGATTTCAGTTCATTTTAAAAAAATAAAATGTGCCAAAAATTAAAAGGTGTGTCAAATGTCCATAAAAGTTATAAAAAAGGCATTTAAAAAGTCCAACCAAAGTCCCGTTTGTACAGGAGCGCAGTGAGTCCCTACCAAGGGTAACTCATCCCGCTCTTCCAAACAGTAGGTCTCTCGGGGTGCCTGTCGAGGCGCTCGGCCGAGATCCCCGCCCTGGTGCTCCTTCCCGCCTGCCTCTCCCGGAGAGCCAGGCCGCTGCTGCCGTGTCCTTTTTAGCGTTGTGGGTCCGGCTCCTCCCTCCGAATGGGCACAGAGGCGATTCTTCTTGGTGGCTGTGTCCTTGGGCGGCCGCTGGCCGCCTCGGCTGCCCCGAGTGTTGCGGCAGCCATTTGGATCACAGCCACGGGGGGGATCTGCATGTGCTTTCCTACCAGCAAATTTCTGGAGGTCCACAAGGCGTCTTTCAGGGCGTTGATGGCCAGCCACTGTTTCGTCCAGTCCTTTTTGGGGACGGGCCTTTGGCTGGCCCCGTAGAGCACCAGCTGTGGTGTGAGGACCTCCTTCGCTGGTAGGTACGGGAATTGCGAGGAGCCGGCCATTTCCCACAGGTCCACGGCAGCACTGC
>NW_027172344.1:105000-110000 GCF_040054535.1 Antennarius striatus | reverse complement strand
TGGCTGCCTGGGCTGGGGCCCCCCAGGCTGGGGCTGGGTTCCCGGCTGCCCGGGCTGGGGCCCCCCAGGGCTGGGTGTAAGTCCCTGGCTGCCTGGGCTGGGGCCCCCCCAGGGCTGGGTGTAAGTCCCTGGCTGCCCGGCCTGGGGCCCCCCAGGCTGGGTGTAAGTGCCTGGCTGCCTGGACTGGGGCCCTGAGGGCTGGGTGTAAGTCCCCGCCTGCCCAGCCTGGGGCCCCCCAGGCTGGGGCTGGGTGCCTGGCTGCCTGGGCTGGGGCCCCGCAGCCTGGGTATAAGTCCCTGGCTGCCTGGGCTGGGGCTCCGCAGGCTAACGCTAAGTGCCTGGCTGCCTGGACTGGGGCCCTGAGGGCTGGGTGTAAGTCCCTGGCTGCCCGGCCTGGGGCCCCGCAGGCTGGGGCTGGGTCTCTGGCTGCCTGGACTGGGGCCCTGAGGGCTGGGTGTAAGTCCCTGGCTGCCTGGGCTGGGGCTCCGCAGGCTAATGCTAAGTCCCTGGCTGCCCTGGCTGGGGCCCCCCAGGCTGGGGCTGGGTGCCTGGCTGCCCTGGCTGGGGCTCCGCAGGCTAATGCTAAGTCCCTGGCTGCCCTGGCTGGGGCCCCGCAGGCTGGGGCTGGGTGCCTGGCTGCCCTGGCTGGGGCTCCGCAGGCTAATGCTAAGTCCCTGGCTGCCCTGGCTGGGGCCCCCCAGGCTGGGGCTGGGTGCCTGGCTGCCTGGGCTGGGGCCCCGCAGCCTGGTTATAAGTCCCTGGCTGCCTGGGCTGGGGCTCCGCAGGCTAACGCTAAGTGCCTGGCTGCCAGGGCTGGGGCTCCGCAGGCTTATGCTAAGTCCCTGGCTGCCTGGGCTGGGGCCCCCCAGGCTGGGGCTGGGTTCCCGGCTGCCCGGGCTGGGGCCCCCCAGGGCTGGGTGTAAGTCCCTGGCTGCCTGGGCTGGGGCCCCCCCAGGGCTGGGTGTAAGTCCCTGGCTGCCCGGCCTGGGGCCCCGCAGGCTGGGGTAAAGTCCCTGCCTGCCCAGCCTGGGGCCCTCCAGGCTAGGGTAAAGTCCCTGACTGCCAGGGCTGGGGCTCCGCAGGCTAATGCTAAGTGCCTGGCTGCCTGGGCTGGGGCCCCCCAGGCTAGGTAAAAGTCCCTGGCTGCCTGGGCTGGGGCCCCGCAGGCTGGGTGTAAGTCCCTGGATTCCCGGGCTGGGGCCCCGCAGGCTAACACTAAGTGCCTGGCTGCCAGGGCTGGGGCTCCGCAGGCTAACGCTAAGTCCCTGGCTGCCAGGGCTGGGGCCCCGCAGGCTAACACTAAGTGCCTGGCTGCCAGGGCTGGGGCTCCGCAGGCTAACGCTAAGTCCCTGGCTGCCAGGGCTGGGGCCCCGCAGGCTAACACTAAGTGCCTGGCTGCCAGGGCTGGGATCCGCAGGCTAATGCTAAGTCCCTGGCTGCCAGGGCTGGGGCCCCGCAGGCTGAGGCTAAGTCCCTGGCTGTCCGGGCTGGGGCCCCGCAGGCTAGGGTAAAGTCCCTGACTGCCTGGACTGGGGCTCCGCAGGCTGGGGCTGGGTGCCTGGCTGCCTGGGCTGGGGCCCCCCAGGCTGGGTGTAAGTGCCTGGCTGCCTGGACTGGGGCCCTGAGGGCTGGGTGTAAGTCCCTGCCTGCCCAGCCTGGGGCCCCGCAGGCTGGGGCTGGGTGCCTGGCTGCCCGGGCTGGGGCCCCCCAGGCTGGGTGTAAGTGCCTGGCTGCCTGGACTGGGGCCCTGAGGGCTGGGTGTAAGTCCCTGGCTGCCTGGGCTGGGGCCCCCCAGGCTGGGGCTGGGTGCCTGGCTGCCCGGGCTGGGGCCCCCCAGGGCTGGGTGTAAGTCCCTGTCTGCCTGGGCTGGGGCCCCCCAGGGCTGGGTGTAAGTCCCTGTCTGCCTGGGCTGGGGCCCCCCAGGGCTGGGTGTAAGTCCCTGGCTGCCCGGCCTGGGGCCCCGCAGGCTGGGGTAAAGTCCCTGCCTGCCCAGCCTGGGGCCCTCCAGGCTAGGGTAAAGTCCCTGACTGCCAGGGCTGGGGCCCCGCAGGCTAATGCTAAGTCCTTGGCTGCCAGGGCTGGGGCTCCGCAGGCTAATGCTAAGTCCCTGGCTGCCTGGGCTGCGGCCCCCCAGGCTGGGGCTGGGTGCCTGGCTGTCTGGGCTGGGGCCCCGCAGCCTGGGTGTAAGTGCCTGGCTGCCTGGACTGGGGCCCCGCAGGCAGGGGTAAAGTCCCTGCCTGCCCAGCCTGGGGCCCTCCAGGCTAGGGTAAAGTCCCTGACTGCCAGGGCTGGGGCCCCGCAGGCTAACACTAAGTGCCTGGCTGCCTGGGCTGGGGATCCGCAGGCTAATGCTAAGTCCCTGGCTGCCTGGGCTGCGGCCCCCCCAGGCTGGGGCTGGGTGCCTGGCTGCCCGGGCTGGGGCCCCCCAGGGCTGGGTGTAAGTGCCTGGCTGCCTGGACTGGGGTCCTGAGGGCTGGGTGTAAGTCCCTGGCTGCCAGGGCTGGGGCTCCGCAGGCTAATGCTAAGTCCCTGGCTGCCTGGGCTGGGGCCCCGCAGGCTGAGGCTAAGTCCCTGGCTGCCTGGGCTGGGGCTGGGTGCCTGACTGCCAGGGCTGGGGCCCCGCAGGCTGGGGCTGGGTGCCTGGCTGCCCGGGCTGGGGCCCCCCAGGGCTGGGTGTAAGTGCCTGGCTGCCTGGGCTGGGGCCCCCCAGGCTGGGGCTGGGTGCCTGGCTGCCCGGGCTGGGGCCCCCCAGGGCTGGGTGTAAGTCCCTGGCTGCCTGGGCTGGGGCCCCCCAGGCTAATGCTAAGTCACTGCCTGCCCAGCCTGGGGCCCTGCAGCCTGGGTGTAAGTCCCTGGCTGCCTGGGCTGGGGCCCCCCAGGCTGGGGCTGGGTGCCTGGCTGCCCGGGCTGGGGCCCCCCAGGGCTGGGTGTAAGTCCCTGGCTGCCTGGACTGGGGTCCTGAGGGCTGGGTGTAAGTCCCTGGCTGCCTGGGCTGGGGCCCCCCAGGCTGGGGCTGGGTGCCTGGCTGTCTGGGCTGGGGCCCCGCAGCCTGGGTGTAAGTGCCTGGCTGCCCTGGCTGGGGCCCCGCAGGCTGGGGCTGGGTGCTGCCTGCCAGGGCTGGGGCTCCGCAGGCTAATGCTAAGTCCCTGGCTGCCTGGGCTGGGGCCCCCCAGGCTGGGGCTGGGTGCCTGGCTGCCTGGACTGGGGCCCTGAGGGCTGGGTGTAAGTCCCTGGCTGCCCGGGCTGGGGCCCCCCCAGGCTGGGGCTGGGTGCCTGGCTGCCTGGGCTGGGGCCCCGCAGCCTGGGTATAAGTCCCTGGCTGCCTGGACTGGGGCCCCCCAGGCTGGGCCGGGGTGCCTGGCTGCCCTGGCTGGGGCCCCGCAAGCTGGGGTAAAGTCCCTGCCTGCCCAGCGTGGGGCCCTCCAGGCTAGGGTAAAGTCCCTGACTGCCAGGGCTGGGGCTCCGCAGGCTAACGCTAAGTGCCTGGCTGCCAGGGCTGGGGCTCCGCAGGCTTATGCTAAGTCCCTGGCTGCCTGGGCTGGGGCTCCGCAGGCTAATGCTAAGTCCCTGGCTGCCTGGGCTGGGGCTCCGCAGGCTAATGCTAAGTCACTGCCTGCCTGGGCTGGGGCTCCGCAGCCTGGGTGTAAGTCCCTGACTGCCAGGGCTGGGGCTCCGCAGGCTAACGCTAAGTGCCTGGCTGCCAGGGCTGGGGCTCCGCAGGCTTATGCTAAGTCCCTGGCTGCCCTGGCTGGGGCCCCCCAGGCTGGGGCTGGGTGCCTGGCTGCCCTGGCTGGGGGCCCCCAGGCTGGGGCTGGGTGCCTGGCTGCCCAGCCTGGGGCTCCGCAGGCTAACGCTAAGTCCCTGGCTGCCTGGGCTGGGGCTCCGCAGGCTAATGCTAAGTCCCTGGCTGCCTGGGCTGGGGCTCCGCAGGCTAATGCTAAGTCCCTGGCTGCCTGGGCTGGGGCTCCGCAGGCTAATGCTAAGTCCCTGGCTGCCCTGGCTGGGGCCCCCCAGGCTGGGGCTGGGTGCCTGGCTGCCCTGGCTGGGGCTCCGCAGGCTAATGCTAAGTCCCTGGCTGCCCTGGCTGGGGCCCCCCAGGCTGGGGCTGGGTGCCTGGCTGCCCTGGCTGGGGGCCCCCAGGCTGGGGCTGGGTGCCTGGCTGCCCAGCCTGGGGCTCCGCAGGCTAACGCTAAGTCCCTGGCTGCCTGGGCTGGGGCTCCGCAGGCTAACGCTAAGTCCCTGGCTGCCTGGGCTGGGGCCCCCCAGGCTGGGGCTGGGTGCCTGGCTGCCCAGCCTGGGGCCCTGCAGGCTGGGGCGGGGTGCCTGGCTGCCTGGCCCGGGGACCCCCAGGCTGGGGCTGGGTGCCCGGCTGCCCAGCCTGGGGCCCTGCAGCCTGGGTGTAAGTCCCTGCCTGCCCAGCCTGGGGCCCTGCAGGCTGGGGCGGGGTGCCTGGCTGCCTGGCCCGGGGACCCCCAGGCTGGGGCTGGGTGCCCGGCTGCCCAGCCTGGGGCCCTGCAGCCTGGGTGTAAGTCCCTGCCTGCCCAGCCTGGGGCCCTGCAGGCTGGGGCGGGGTGCCTGGCTGCCTGGCCCGGGGACCCCCAGGCTGGGGCTGGGTGCCCGGCTGCCCAGCCTGGGGCCCTGCAGCCTGGGTGTAAGTCCCTGCCTGCCCAGCCTGGGGCCCTGCAGGCTGGGGCGGGGTGCCTGGCTGCCTGGCCCGGGGACCCCCAGGCTGGGGCTGGGTGCCCGGCTGCCCAGCCTGGGGCCCTGCAGCCTGGGTGTAAGTCCCTGCCTGCCCAGCCCGGGGCCCTGCAGCCTGGGTGTAAGTCCCTGCCTGCCCAGCCTGGGGCCCTGCAGGCTGGGGCGGGGTGCCTGGCTGCCTGGCCCGGGGACCCCCAGGCTGGGGCTGGGTGCCCGGCTGCCCAGCCCGGGGCCCTGCAGCCTGGGTGTAAGTCCCTGCCTGCCCGGCCCGGGTCCCTCCAGGCTGGGTGTAAGTGCCTGGC
>NW_027172344.1:87500-92500 GCF_040054535.1 Antennarius striatus | reverse complement strand
CCTGGCTGCCAGGGCTGGGGCTCCGCAGGCTTATGCTAAGTCCCTGGCTGCCTGGGCTGGGGCCCCCCAGGCTGGGGCTGGGTTCCCGGCTGCCCGGGCTGGGGCCCCCCAGGGCTGGGTGTAAGTCCCTGGCTGCCTGGGCTGGGGCCCCCCCAGGGCTGGGTGTAAGTCCCTGGCTGCCCGGCCTGGGGCCCCGCAGGCTGGGGTAAAGTCCCTGCCTGCCCAGCCTGGGGCCCTCCAGGCTAGGGTAAAGTCCCTGACTGCCAGGGCTGGGGCTCCGCAGGCTAATGCTAAGTGCCTGGCTGCCTGGGCTGGGGCCCCCCAGGCTAGGTAAAAGTCCCTGGCTGCCTGGGCTGGGGCCCCGCAGGCTGGGTGTAAGTCCCTGGATTCCCGGGCTGGGGCCCCGCAGGCTAACACTAAGTGCCTGGCTGCCAGGGCTGGGGCTCCGCAGGCTAACGCTAAGTCCCTGGCTGCCAGGGCTGGGGCCCCGCAGGCTAACACTAAGTGCCTGGCTGCCAGGGCTGGGGCTCCGCAGGCTAACGCTAAGTCCCTGGCTGCCAGGGCTGGGGCCCCGCAGGCTAACACTAAGTGCCTGGCTGCCAGGGCTGGGATCCGCAGGCTAATGCTAAGTCCCTGGCTGCCAGGGCTGGGGCCCCGCAGGCTGAGGCTAAGTCCCTGGCTGTCCGGGCTGGGGCCCCGCAGGCTAGGGTAAAGTCCCTGACTGCCTGGACTGGGGCTCCGCAGGCTGGGGCTGGGTGCCTGGCTGCCTGGGCTGGGGCCCCCCAGGCTGGGTGTAAGTGCCTGGCTGCCTGGACTGGGGCCCTGAGGGCTGGGTGTAAGTCCCTGCCTGCCCAGCCTGGGGCCCCGCAGGCTGGGGCTGGGTGCCTGGCTGCCCGGGCTGGGGCCCCCCAGGCTGGGTGTAAGTGCCTGGCTGCCTGGACTGGGGCCCTGAGGGCTGGGTGTAAGTCCCTGGCTGCCTGGGCTGGGGCCCCCCAGGCTGGGGCTGGGTGCCTGGCTGCCCGGGCTGGGGCCCCCCAGGGCTGGGTGTAAGTCCCTGTCTGCCTGGGCTGGGGCCCCCCAGGGCTGGGTGTAAGTCCCTGTCTGCCTGGGCTGGGGCCCCCCAGGGCTGGGTGTAAGTCCCTGGCTGCCCGGCCTGGGGCCCCGCAGGCTGGGGTAAAGTCCCTGCCTGCCCAGCCTGGGGCCCTCCAGGCTAGGGTAAAGTCCCTGACTGCCAGGGCTGGGGCCCCGCAGGCTAATGCTAAGTCCTTGGCTGCCAGGGCTGGGGCTCCGCAGGCTAATGCTAAGTCCCTGGCTGCCTGGGCTGCGGCCCCCCAGGCTGGGGCTGGGTGCCTGGCTGTCTGGGCTGGGGCCCCGCAGCCTGGGTGTAAGTGCCTGGCTGCCTGGACTGGGGCCCCGCAGGCAGGGGTAAAGTCCCTGCCTGCCCAGCCTGGGGCCCTCCAGGCTAGGGTAAAGTCCCTGACTGCCAGGGCTGGGGCCCCGCAGGCTAACACTAAGTGCCTGGCTGCCTGGGCTGGGGATCCGCAGGCTAATGCTAAGTCCCTGGCTGCCTGGGCTGCGGCCCCCCCAGGCTGGGGCTGGGTGCCTGGCTGCCCGGGCTGGGGCCCCCCAGGGCTGGGTGTAAGTGCCTGGCTGCCTGGACTGGGGTCCTGAGGGCTGGGTGTAAGTCCCTGGCTGCCAGGGCTGGGGCTCCGCAGGCTAATGCTAAGTCCCTGGCTGCCTGGGCTGGGGCCCCGCAGGCTGAGGCTAAGTCCCTGGCTGCCTGGGCTGGGGCTGGGTGCCTGACTGCCAGGGCTGGGGCCCCGCAGGCTGGGGCTGGGTGCCTGGCTGCCCGGGCTGGGGCCCCCCAGGGCTGGGTGTAAGTGCCTGGCTGCCTGGGCTGGGGCCCCCCAGGCTGGGGCTGGGTGCCTGGCTGCCCGGGCTGGGGCCCCCCAGGGCTGGGTGTAAGTCCCTGGCTGCCTGGGCTGGGGCCCCCCAGGCTAATGCTAAGTCACTGCCTGCCCAGCCTGGGGCCCTGCAGCCTGGGTGTAAGTCCCTGGCTGCCTGGGCTGGGGCCCCCCAGGCTGGGGCTGGGTGCCTGGCTGCCCGGGCTGGGGCCCCCCAGGGCTGGGTGTAAGTCCCTGGCTGCCTGGACTGGGGTCCTGAGGGCTGGGTGTAAGTCCCTGGCTGCCTGGGCTGGGGCCCCCCAGGCTGGGGCTGGGTGCCTGGCTGTCTGGGCTGGGGCCCCGCAGCCTGGGTGTAAGTGCCTGGCTGCCCTGGCTGGGGCCCCGCAGGCTGGGGCTGGGTGCTGCCTGCCAGGGCTGGGGCTCCGCAGGCTAATGCTAAGTCCCTGGCTGCCTGGGCTGGGGCCCCCCAGGCTGGGGCTGGGTGCCTGGCTGCCTGGACTGGGGCCCTGAGGGCTGGGTGTAAGTCCCTGGCTGCCCGGGCTGGGGCCCCCCCAGGCTGGGGCTGGGTGCCTGGCTGCCTGGGCTGGGGCCCCGCAGCCTGGGTATAAGTCCCTGGCTGCCTGGACTGGGGCCCCCCAGGCTGGGCCGGGGTGCCTGGCTGCCCTGGCTGGGGCCCCGCAAGCTGGGGTAAAGTCCCTGCCTGCCCAGCGTGGGGCCCTCCAGGCTAGGGTAAAGTCCCTGACTGCCAGGGCTGGGGCTCCGCAGGCTAACGCTAAGTGCCTGGCTGCCAGGGCTGGGGCTCCGCAGGCTTATGCTAAGTCCCTGGCTGCCTGGGCTGGGGCTCCGCAGGCTAATGCTAAGTCCCTGGCTGCCTGGGCTGGGGCTCCGCAGGCTAATGCTAAGTCACTGCCTGCCTGGGCTGGGGCTCCGCAGCCTGGGTGTAAGTCCCTGACTGCCAGGGCTGGGGCTCCGCAGGCTAACGCTAAGTGCCTGGCTGCCAGGGCTGGGGCTCCGCAGGCTTATGCTAAGTCCCTGGCTGCCCTGGCTGGGGCCCCCCAGGCTGGGGCTGGGTGCCTGGCTGCCCTGGCTGGGGGCCCCCAGGCTGGGGCTGGGTGCCTGGCTGCCCAGCCTGGGGCTCCGCAGGCTAACGCTAAGTCCCTGGCTGCCTGGGCTGGGGCTCCGCAGGCTAATGCTAAGTCCCTGGCTGCCTGGGCTGGGGCTCCGCAGGCTAATGCTAAGTCCCTGGCTGCCTGGGCTGGGGCTCCGCAGGCTAATGCTAAGTCCCTGGCTGCCCTGGCTGGGGCCCCCCAGGCTGGGGCTGGGTGCCTGGCTGCCCTGGCTGGGGCTCCGCAGGCTAATGCTAAGTCCCTGGCTGCCCTGGCTGGGGCCCCCCAGGCTGGGGCTGGGTGCCTGGCTGCCCTGGCTGGGGGCCCCCAGGCTGGGGCTGGGTGCCTGGCTGCCCAGCCTGGGGCTCCGCAGGCTAACGCTAAGTCCCTGGCTGCCTGGGCTGGGGCTCCGCAGGCTAACGCTAAGTCCCTGGCTGCCTGGGCTGGGGCCCCCCAGGCTGGGGCTGGGTGCCTGGCTGCCCAGCCTGGGGCCCTGCAGGCTGGGGCGGGGTGCCTGGCTGCCTGGCCCGGGGACCCCCAGGCTGGGGCTGGGTGCCCGGCTGCCCAGCCTGGGGCCCTGCAGCCTGGGTGTAAGTCCCTGCCTGCCCAGCCTGGGGCCCTGCAGGCTGGGGCGGGGTGCCTGGCTGCCTGGCCCGGGGACCCCCAGGCTGGGGCTGGGTGCCCGGCTGCCCAGCCTGGGGCCCTGCAGCCTGGGTGTAAGTCCCTGCCTGCCCAGCCTGGGGCCCTGCAGGCTGGGGCGGGGTGCCTGGCTGCCTGGCCCGGGGACCCCCAGGCTGGGGCTGGGTGCCCGGCTGCCCAGCCTGGGGCCCTGCAGCCTGGGTGTAAGTCCCTGCCTGCCCAGCCTGGGGCCCTGCAGGCTGGGGCGGGGTGCCTGGCTGCCTGGCCCGGGGACCCCCAGGCTGGGGCTGGGTGCCCGGCTGCCCAGCCTGGGGCCCTGCAGCCTGGGTGTAAGTCCCTGCCTGCCCAGCCCGGGGCCCTGCAGCCTGGGTGTAAGTCCCTGCCTGCCCAGCCTGGGGCCCTGCAGGCTGGGGCGGGGTGCCTGGCTGCCTGGCCCGGGGACCCCCAGGCTGGGGCTGGGTGCCCGGCTGCCCAGCCCGGGGCCCTGCAGCCTGGGTGTAAGTCCCTGCCTGCCCGGCCCGGGTCCCTCCAGGCTGGGTGTAAGTGCCTGGCTGCCCGGCCCGGGTCCCCGCAGGCTAATGCTAAGCCCCTGCCTGCCGAGGCTGTGTCCCTGCATGCTAATGCTACGCAGGAGCTGGCTCACCCTCCTGCTCCCAGGCTCCGCTTTGGGCCTTAAAAAGCTGTCATTTTGCTCAAAAATGGGGCAAAAGGGGCTCCGGCGGAGCCCAGAGGGGCCCCGCTGCGTTGCCGGGCGGGGTCTGAGCCGAACCGGGCCGCCGTGGCCCGCCACGGGCCGCCCCGAGTCTCACCCAGCGCCGCTGATGTGATTCTGCATGAAATACCAGCTCAATCCACGAGGGGCGCTAATAAAATTGCAATACCGGCAGCATCCTCGAGAGGGCGCCATTTCCCCGGTGCCAGACCACCGGAGGACGAGGAAAGGTAACGGGGGAGAAACGGGCGACTGTCATCACATATATATGGATTGGGCTCTGTCGAAGGAGACCTCCAGAGGCCCCACACAATGCGCTTAAGCCAATCCGACCGACGAGCGCCTGCCGTCGGACACTTTTAGCTGGTATTTGGCCTCTACCTGCTGGAAGTCTGTGCTTCCAGAGGGAGAGGCCGGCCTGCCGCCCGAGCGCATACGAGCACCAGTGCAGACGGTCGTACACGGCCAGCGCGTGTTCGGCCTCTCCGCCCGGAACCGACACGGGGTTGTGTGTTGTTGTTTTTTTTTTTTTTTTGTTTTTTTTTTTGGACAAGAGTCTCACTCACTCTGGAGGTGGAGAGGGGGCCCTCCGGCCGTCCGCTGCCCAGCCACGAAGCACCGATCCCGGATAGCCGAAGC
>NW_027172344.1:70000-77500 GCF_040054535.1 Antennarius striatus | reverse complement strand
GGTGTAAGTCCCTGGCTGCCCGGGCTGGGGCCCCCCAGGCTGGGGCTGGGTGCCTGGCTGTCTGTGCTGGGGCCCCGCAGCCTGGGTGTAAGTGCCTGGCTGCCCTGGCTGGGGCCCTCCAGGCTAGGGTAAAGTCCCTGACTGCCAGGGCTGGGGCCCCGCAGGCTGGGGCTGGGGCTGGGTGCCTGGCTGCCTGGGCTGGGGCCCCGCAGCCTGGGTATAAGTCCCTGGCTGCCTGGGCTGGGGCTCCGCAGGCTAACGCTAAGTGCCTGGCTGCCTGGACTGGGGCCCTGAGGGCTGGGTGTAAGTCCCTGGCTGCCCGGCCTGGGGCCCCGCAGGCTGGGGTAAAGTCCCTGCCTGCCCAGCCTGGGGCCCCCGCAGGCTGGGGCTGGGTGCCTGGCTGCCTGGGCTGGGGCCCCGCAGCCTGGGTATAAGTCCCTGGCTGCCTGGGCTGGGGCTCCGCAGGCTAACGCTAAGTGCCTGGCTGCCTGGGCTGGGGCCCTGAGGGCTGGGTGTAAGTCCCTGGCTGCCAGGGCTGGGGCCCCGCAGCCTGGGTATAAGTCCCTGGCTGCCTGGACTGGGGCCCCCCAGGCTGGGCCGGGGTGCCTGGCTGCCCTGGCTGGGGCCCCGCAAGCTGGGGTAAAGTCCCTGCCTGCCCAGCGTGGGGCCCTCCAGGCTAGGGTAAAGTCCCTGACTGCCAGGGCTGGGGCTCCGCTGGCTAATGCTAAGTCCCTGGCTGCCCTGGCTGGGGCCCCCCAGGCTGGGGCTGGGTGCCTGGCTGCCTGGGCTGGGGCCCCGCAGCCTGGTTATAAGTCCCTGGCTGCCTGGGCTGGGGCTCCGCAGGCTAACGCTAAGTGCCTGGCTGCCAGGGCTGGGGCTCCGCAGGCTTATGCTAAGTCCCTGGCTGCCTGGGCTGGGGCCCCCCAGGCTGGGGCTGGGTTCCCGGCTGCCCGGGCTGGGGCCCCCCAGGGCTGGGTGTAAGTCCCTGGCTGCCTGGGCTGGGGCCCCCCCAGGGCTGGGTGTAAGTCCCTGGCTGCCCGGCCTGGGGCCCCCCAGGCTGGGTGTAAGTGCCTGGCTGCCTGGACTGGGGCCCTGAGGGCTGGGTGTAAGTCCCCGCCTGCCCAGCCTGGGGCCCCCCAGGCTGGGGCTGGGTGCCTGGCTGCCTGGGCTGGGGCCCCGCAGCCTGGGTATAAGTCCCTGGCTGCCTGGGCTGGGGCTCCGCAGGCTAACGCTAAGTGCCTGGCTGCCTGGACTGGGGCCCTGAGGGCTGGGTGTAAGTCCCTGGCTGCCCGGCCTGGGGCCCCGCAGGCTGGGGCTGGGTCTCTGGCTGCCTGGACTGGGGCCCTGAGGGCTGGGTGTAAGTCCCTGGCTGCCTGGGCTGGGGCTCCGCAGGCTAATGCTAAGTCCCTGGCTGCCCTGGCTGGGGCCCCCCAGGCTGGGGCTGGGTGCCTGGCTGCCCTGGCTGGGGCTCCGCAGGCTAATGCTAAGTCCCTGGCTGCCCTGGCTGGGGCCCCGCAGGCTGGGGCTGGGTGCCTGGCTGCCCTGGCTGGGGCTCCGCAGGCTAATGCTAAGTCCCTGGCTGCCCTGGCTGGGGCCCCCCAGGCTGGGGCTGGGTGCCTGGCTGCCTGGGCTGGGGCCCCGCAGCCTGGTTATAAGTCCCTGGCTGCCTGGGCTGGGGCTCCGCAGGCTAACGCTAAGTGCCTGGCTGCCAGGGCTGGGGCTCCGCAGGCTTATGCTAAGTCCCTGGCTGCCTGGGCTGGGGCCCCCCAGGCTGGGGCTGGGTTCCCGGCTGCCCGGGCTGGGGCCCCCCAGGGCTGGGTGTAAGTCCCTGGCTGCCTGGGCTGGGGCCCCCCCAGGGCTGGGTGTAAGTCCCTGGCTGCCCGGCCTGGGGCCCCGCAGGCTGGGGTAAAGTCCCTGCCTGCCCAGCCTGGGGCCCTCCAGGCTAGGGTAAAGTCCCTGACTGCCAGGGCTGGGGCTCCGCAGGCTAATGCTAAGTGCCTGGCTGCCTGGGCTGGGGCCCCCCAGGCTAGGTAAAAGTCCCTGGCTGCCTGGGCTGGGGCCCCGCAGGCTGGGTGTAAGTCCCTGGATTCCCGGGCTGGGGCCCCGCAGGCTAACACTAAGTGCCTGGCTGCCAGGGCTGGGGCTCCGCAGGCTAACGCTAAGTCCCTGGCTGCCAGGGCTGGGGCCCCGCAGGCTAACACTAAGTGCCTGGCTGCCAGGGCTGGGGCTCCGCAGGCTAACGCTAAGTCCCTGGCTGCCAGGGCTGGGGCCCCGCAGGCTAACACTAAGTGCCTGGCTGCCAGGGCTGGGATCCGCAGGCTAATGCTAAGTCCCTGGCTGCCAGGGCTGGGGCCCCGCAGGCTGAGGCTAAGTCCCTGGCTGTCCGGGCTGGGGCCCCGCAGGCTAGGGTAAAGTCCCTGACTGCCTGGACTGGGGCTCCGCAGGCTGGGGCTGGGTGCCTGGCTGCCTGGGCTGGGGCCCCCCAGGCTGGGTGTAAGTGCCTGGCTGCCTGGACTGGGGCCCTGAGGGCTGGGTGTAAGTCCCTGCCTGCCCAGCCTGGGGCCCCGCAGGCTGGGGCTGGGTGCCTGGCTGCCCGGGCTGGGGCCCCCCAGGCTGGGTGTAAGTGCCTGGCTGCCTGGACTGGGGCCCTGAGGGCTGGGTGTAAGTCCCTGGCTGCCTGGGCTGGGGCCCCCCAGGCTGGGGCTGGGTGCCTGGCTGCCCGGGCTGGGGCCCCCCAGGGCTGGGTGTAAGTCCCTGTCTGCCTGGGCTGGGGCCCCCCAGGGCTGGGTGTAAGTCCCTGTCTGCCTGGGCTGGGGCCCCCCAGGGCTGGGTGTAAGTCCCTGGCTGCCCGGCCTGGGGCCCCGCAGGCTGGGGTAAAGTCCCTGCCTGCCCAGCCTGGGGCCCTCCAGGCTAGGGTAAAGTCCCTGACTGCCAGGGCTGGGGCCCCGCAGGCTAATGCTAAGTCCTTGGCTGCCAGGGCTGGGGCTCCGCAGGCTAATGCTAAGTCCCTGGCTGCCTGGGCTGCGGCCCCCCAGGCTGGGGCTGGGTGCCTGGCTGTCTGGGCTGGGGCCCCGCAGCCTGGGTGTAAGTGCCTGGCTGCCTGGACTGGGGCCCCGCAGGCAGGGGTAAAGTCCCTGCCTGCCCAGCCTGGGGCCCTCCAGGCTAGGGTAAAGTCCCTGACTGCCAGGGCTGGGGCCCCGCAGGCTAACACTAAGTGCCTGGCTGCCTGGGCTGGGGATCCGCAGGCTAATGCTAAGTCCCTGGCTGCCTGGGCTGCGGCCCCCCCAGGCTGGGGCTGGGTGCCTGGCTGCCCGGGCTGGGGCCCCCCAGGGCTGGGTGTAAGTGCCTGGCTGCCTGGACTGGGGTCCTGAGGGCTGGGTGTAAGTCCCTGGCTGCCAGGGCTGGGGCTCCGCAGGCTAATGCTAAGTCCCTGGCTGCCTGGGCTGGGGCCCCGCAGGCTGAGGCTAAGTCCCTGGCTGCCTGGGCTGGGGCTGGGTGCCTGACTGCCAGGGCTGGGGCCCCGCAGGCTGGGGCTGGGTGCCTGGCTGCCCGGGCTGGGGCCCCCCAGGGCTGGGTGTAAGTGCCTGGCTGCCTGGGCTGGGGCCCCCCAGGCTGGGGCTGGGTGCCTGGCTGCCCGGGCTGGGGCCCCCCAGGGCTGGGTGTAAGTCCCTGGCTGCCTGGGCTGGGGCCCCCCAGGCTAATGCTAAGTCACTGCCTGCCCAGCCTGGGGCCCTGCAGCCTGGGTGTAAGTCCCTGGCTGCCTGGGCTGGGGCCCCCCAGGCTGGGGCTGGGTGCCTGGCTGCCCGGGCTGGGGCCCCCCAGGGCTGGGTGTAAGTCCCTGGCTGCCTGGACTGGGGTCCTGAGGGCTGGGTGTAAGTCCCTGGCTGCCTGGGCTGGGGCCCCCCAGGCTGGGGCTGGGTGCCTGGCTGTCTGGGCTGGGGCCCCGCAGCCTGGGTGTAAGTGCCTGGCTGCCCTGGCTGGGGCCCCGCAGGCTGGGGCTGGGTGCTGCCTGCCAGGGCTGGGGCTCCGCAGGCTAATGCTAAGTCCCTGGCTGCCTGGGCTGGGGCCCCCCAGGCTGGGGCTGGGTGCCTGGCTGCCTGGACTGGGGCCCTGAGGGCTGGGTGTAAGTCCCTGGCTGCCCGGGCTGGGGCCCCCCCAGGCTGGGGCTGGGTGCCTGGCTGCCTGGGCTGGGGCCCCGCAGCCTGGGTATAAGTCCCTGGCTGCCTGGACTGGGGCCCCCCAGGCTGGGCCGGGGTGCCTGGCTGCCCTGGCTGGGGCCCCGCAAGCTGGGGTAAAGTCCCTGCCTGCCCAGCGTGGGGCCCTCCAGGCTAGGGTAAAGTCCCTGACTGCCAGGGCTGGGGCTCCGCAGGCTAACGCTAAGTGCCTGGCTGCCAGGGCTGGGGCTCCGCAGGCTTATGCTAAGTCCCTGGCTGCCTGGGCTGGGGCTCCGCAGGCTAATGCTAAGTCCCTGGCTGCCTGGGCTGGGGCTCCGCAGGCTAATGCTAAGTCACTGCCTGCCTGGGCTGGGGCTCCGCAGCCTGGGTGTAAGTCCCTGACTGCCAGGGCTGGGGCTCCGCAGGCTAACGCTAAGTGCCTGGCTGCCAGGGCTGGGGCTCCGCAGGCTTATGCTAAGTCCCTGGCTGCCCTGGCTGGGGCCCCCCAGGCTGGGGCTGGGTGCCTGGCTGCCCTGGCTGGGGGCCCCCAGGCTGGGGCTGGGTGCCTGGCTGCCCAGCCTGGGGCTCCGCAGGCTAACGCTAAGTCCCTGGCTGCCTGGGCTGGGGCTCCGCAGGCTAATGCTAAGTCCCTGGCTGCCTGGGCTGGGGCTCCGCAGGCTAATGCTAAGTCCCTGGCTGCCTGGGCTGGGGCTCCGCAGGCTAATGCTAAGTCCCTGGCTGCCCTGGCTGGGGCCCCCCAGGCTGGGGCTGGGTGCCTGGCTGCCCTGGCTGGGGCTCCGCAGGCTAATGCTAAGTCCCTGGCTGCCCTGGCTGGGGCCCCCCAGGCTGGGGCTGGGTGCCTGGCTGCCCTGGCTGGGGGCCCCCAGGCTGGGGCTGGGTGCCTGGCTGCCCAGCCTGGGGCTCCGCAGGCTAACGCTAAGTCCCTGGCTGCCTGGGCTGGGGCTCCGCAGGCTAACGCTAAGTCCCTGGCTGCCTGGGCTGGGGCCCCCCAGGCTGGGGCTGGGTGCCTGGCTGCCCAGCCTGGGGCCCTGCAGGCTGGGGCGGGGTGCCTGGCTGCCTGGCCCGGGGACCCCCAGGCTGGGGCTGGGTGCCCGGCTGCCCAGCCTGGGGCCCTGCAGCCTGGGTGTAAGTCCCTGCCTGCCCAGCCTGGGGCCCTGCAGGCTGGGGCGGGGTGCCTGGCTGCCTGGCCCGGGGACCCCCAGGCTGGGGCTGGGTGCCCGGCTGCCCAGCCTGGGGCCCTGCAGCCTGGGTGTAAGTCCCTGCCTGCCCAGCCTGGGGCCCTGCAGGCTGGGGCGGGGTGCCTGGCTGCCTGGCCCGGGGACCCCCAGGCTGGGGCTGGGTGCCCGGCTGCCCAGCCTGGGGCCCTGCAGCCTGGGTGTAAGTCCCTGCCTGCCCAGCCTGGGGCCCTGCAGGCTGGGGCGGGGTGCCTGGCTGCCTGGCCCGGGGACCCCCAGGCTGGGGCTGGGTGCCCGGCTGCCCAGCCTGGGGCCCTGCAGCCTGGGTGTAAGTCCCTGCCTGCCCAGCCCGGGGCCCTGCAGCCTGGGTGTAAGTCCCTGCCTGCCCAGCCTGGGGCCCTGCAGGCTGGGGCGGGGTGCCTGGCTGCCTGGCCCGGGGACCCCCAGGCTGGGGCTGGGTGCCCGGCTGCCCAGCCCGGGGCCCTGCAGCCTGGGTGTAAGTCCCTGCCTGCCCGGCCCGGGTCCCTCCAGGCTGGGTGTAAGTGCCTGGCTGCCCGGCCCGGGTCCCCGCAGGCTAATGCTAAGCCCCTGCCTGCCGAGGCTGTGTCCCTGCATGCTAATGCTACGCAGGAGCTGGCTCACCCTCCTGCTCCCAGGCTCCGCTTTGGGCCTTAAAAAGCTGTCATTTTGCTCAAAAATGGGGCAAAAGGGGCTCCGGCGGAGCCCAGAGGGGCCCCGCTGCGTTGCCGGGCGGGGTCTGAGCCGAACCGGGCCGCCGTGGCCCGCCACGGGCCGCCCCGAGTCTCACCCAGCGCCGCTGATGTGATTCTGCATGAAATACCAGCTCAATCCACGAGGGGCGCTAATAAAATTGCAATACCGGCAGCATCCTCGAGAGGGCGCCATTTCCCCGGTGCCAGACCACCGGAGGACGAGGAAAGGTAACGGGGGAGAAACGGGCGACTGTCATCACATATATATGGATTGGGCTCTGTCGAAGGAGACCTCCAGAGGCCCCACACAATGCGCTTAAGCCAATCCGACCGACGAGCGCCTGCCGTCGGACACTTTTAGCTGGTATTTGGCCTCTACCTGCTGGAAGTCTGTGCTTCCAGAGGGAGAGGCCGGCCTGCCGCCCGAGCGCATACGAGCACCAGTGCAGACGGTCGTACACGGCCAGCGCGTGTTCGGCCTCTCCGCCCGGAACCGACACGGGGTTGTGTGTTGTTGTTTTTTTTTTTTTTTTTGTTTTTTTTTTTGGACAAGAGTCTCACTCACTCTGGAGGTGGAGAGGGGGCCCTCCGGCCGTCCGCTGCCCAGCCACGAAGCACCGATCCCGGATAGCCGAAGCGGGCCGACCCGCCCTCCTGGAGCTCCGGAACCAAAGTGGGTTTTCGGGCTCCCCGCCTCGGAGGCTCCTCCCCGGTCACGCGGGCGGCCCCCACAGCGCCTCCTGCTGGTTCTCTGAGAGAGTGGCTTCCAGAGAGAGGGAAGGGGAAGCCGGCAGGTGGCTGCCCGGCAACAGTGAGCCGTTCCGGCACGGTGTCGGCAGCGGCCCACCCCCCCGCCCCCTCCCGGAGGGCCGGCAGGCGGTTGCCCGGCAACGGCTACCCAGGCTAGGGGGCGCTATAGCGGCCACTGGAGGAAGCCCCTACGGCCCCGTTTTCTGCTTCTACAGGCAGGTGGCTTCCAGAGGGGCTGGAGGGAGGGCCGGCAGGCGGTTGCCCGGCAACGGCTACCCAGGCTAGGGGGCGCTATGGCGGCCACTGGGGGAAGCCCCTACGGCCCTGTTTTCTGCTTCTACCTGCACGTGGCTTCCAGAGGGGCTGGAGGAGGGCCGGCAGGCGGTTGCCCGGCAACGGCTACCCAGGCTAGGGGGCGCTATGGCGGCCACTTGGGGAAGCCCCTACGGCCCTGTTTTCTGCTTCTACCTGCACGTGGCTTCCAGAGGGGCTGGAGGAGGGCCGGCAGGCGGCTGCCCGGCAACGGCTACCCAGGCTAGGGGGCGCTATGGCGGCCACTGGGGGAAGCCCCTACGGCCCCGTTTTCTGCTTCTACAGGCAGGTGGCTTCCAGAGGGGCTGGAGGAGGGCCGGCAGGCGGCTGCCCCGTCCACGTCTGCCGCTTCCTACCTCTGTGGCACTTCCAGAG
>NW_027172344.1:55000-60000 GCF_040054535.1 Antennarius striatus | reverse complement strand
CCGCAGCCTGGTTATAAGTCCCTGGCTGCCTGGGCTGGGGCTCCGCAGGCTAACGCTAAGTGCCTGGCTGCCAGGGCTGGGGCTCCGCAGGCTTATGCTAAGTCCCTGGCTGCCTGGGCTGGGGCCCCCCAGGCTGGGGCTGGGTTCCCGGCTGCCCGGGCTGGGGCCCCCCAGGGCTGGGTGTAAGTCCCTGGCTGCCTGGGCTGGGGCCCCCCCAGGGCTGGGTGTAAGTCCCTGGCTGCCCGGCCTGGGGCCCCCCAGGCTGGGTGTAAGTGCCTGGCTGCCTGGACTGGGGCCCTGAGGGCTGGGTGTAAGTCCCCGCCTGCCCAGCCTGGGGCCCCCCAGGCTGGGGCTGGGTGCCTGGCTGCCTGGGCTGGGGCCCCGCAGCCTGGGTATAAGTCCCTGGCTGCCTGGGCTGGGGCTCCGCAGGCTAACGCTAAGTGCCTGGCTGCCTGGACTGGGGCCCTGAGGGCTGGGTGTAAGTCCCTGGCTGCCCGGCCTGGGGCCCCGCAGGCTGGGGCTGGGTCTCTGGCTGCCTGGACTGGGGCCCTGAGGGCTGGGTGTAAGTCCCTGGCTGCCTGGGCTGGGGCTCCGCAGGCTAATGCTAAGTCCCTGGCTGCCCTGGCTGGGGCCCCCCAGGCTGGGGCTGGGTGCCTGGCTGCCCTGGCTGGGGCTCCGCAGGCTAATGCTAAGTCCCTGGCTGCCCTGGCTGGGGCCCCGCAGGCTGGGGCTGGGTGCCTGGCTGCCCTGGCTGGGGCTCCGCAGGCTAATGCTAAGTCCCTGGCTGCCCTGGCTGGGGCCCCCCAGGCTGGGGCTGGGTGCCTGGCTGCCTGGGCTGGGGCCCCGCAGCCTGGTTATAAGTCCCTGGCTGCCTGGGCTGGGGCTCCGCAGGCTAACGCTAAGTGCCTGGCTGCCAGGGCTGGGGCTCCGCAGGCTTATGCTAAGTCCCTGGCTGCCTGGGCTGGGGCCCCCCAGGCTGGGGCTGGGTTCCCGGCTGCCCGGGCTGGGGCCCCCCAGGGCTGGGTGTAAGTCCCTGGCTGCCTGGGCTGGGGCCCCCCCAGGGCTGGGTGTAAGTCCCTGGCTGCCCGGCCTGGGGCCCCGCAGGCTGGGGTAAAGTCCCTGCCTGCCCAGCCTGGGGCCCTCCAGGCTAGGGTAAAGTCCCTGACTGCCAGGGCTGGGGCTCCGCAGGCTAATGCTAAGTGCCTGGCTGCCTGGGCTGGGGCCCCCCAGGCTAGGTAAAAGTCCCTGGCTGCCTGGGCTGGGGCCCCGCAGGCTGGGTGTAAGTCCCTGGATTCCCGGGCTGGGGCCCCGCAGGCTAACACTAAGTGCCTGGCTGCCAGGGCTGGGGCTCCGCAGGCTAACGCTAAGTCCCTGGCTGCCAGGGCTGGGGCCCCGCAGGCTAACACTAAGTGCCTGGCTGCCAGGGCTGGGGCTCCGCAGGCTAACGCTAAGTCCCTGGCTGCCAGGGCTGGGGCCCCGCAGGCTAACACTAAGTGCCTGGCTGCCAGGGCTGGGATCCGCAGGCTAATGCTAAGTCCCTGGCTGCCAGGGCTGGGGCCCCGCAGGCTGAGGCTAAGTCCCTGGCTGTCCGGGCTGGGGCCCCGCAGGCTAGGGTAAAGTCCCTGACTGCCTGGACTGGGGCTCCGCAGGCTGGGGCTGGGTGCCTGGCTGCCTGGGCTGGGGCCCCCCAGGCTGGGTGTAAGTGCCTGGCTGCCTGGACTGGGGCCCTGAGGGCTGGGTGTAAGTCCCTGCCTGCCCAGCCTGGGGCCCCGCAGGCTGGGGCTGGGTGCCTGGCTGCCCGGGCTGGGGCCCCCCAGGCTGGGTGTAAGTGCCTGGCTGCCTGGACTGGGGCCCTGAGGGCTGGGTGTAAGTCCCTGGCTGCCTGGGCTGGGGCCCCCCAGGCTGGGGCTGGGTGCCTGGCTGCCCGGGCTGGGGCCCCCCAGGGCTGGGTGTAAGTCCCTGTCTGCCTGGGCTGGGGCCCCCCAGGGCTGGGTGTAAGTCCCTGTCTGCCTGGGCTGGGGCCCCCCAGGGCTGGGTGTAAGTCCCTGGCTGCCCGGCCTGGGGCCCCGCAGGCTGGGGTAAAGTCCCTGCCTGCCCAGCCTGGGGCCCTCCAGGCTAGGGTAAAGTCCCTGACTGCCAGGGCTGGGGCCCCGCAGGCTAATGCTAAGTCCTTGGCTGCCAGGGCTGGGGCTCCGCAGGCTAATGCTAAGTCCCTGGCTGCCTGGGCTGCGGCCCCCCAGGCTGGGGCTGGGTGCCTGGCTGTCTGGGCTGGGGCCCCGCAGCCTGGGTGTAAGTGCCTGGCTGCCTGGACTGGGGCCCCGCAGGCAGGGGTAAAGTCCCTGCCTGCCCAGCCTGGGGCCCTCCAGGCTAGGGTAAAGTCCCTGACTGCCAGGGCTGGGGCCCCGCAGGCTAACACTAAGTGCCTGGCTGCCTGGGCTGGGGATCCGCAGGCTAATGCTAAGTCCCTGGCTGCCTGGGCTGCGGCCCCCCCAGGCTGGGGCTGGGTGCCTGGCTGCCCGGGCTGGGGCCCCCCAGGGCTGGGTGTAAGTGCCTGGCTGCCTGGACTGGGGTCCTGAGGGCTGGGTGTAAGTCCCTGGCTGCCAGGGCTGGGGCTCCGCAGGCTAATGCTAAGTCCCTGGCTGCCTGGGCTGGGGCCCCGCAGGCTGAGGCTAAGTCCCTGGCTGCCTGGGCTGGGGCTGGGTGCCTGACTGCCAGGGCTGGGGCCCCGCAGGCTGGGGCTGGGTGCCTGGCTGCCCGGGCTGGGGCCCCCCAGGGCTGGGTGTAAGTGCCTGGCTGCCTGGGCTGGGGCCCCCCAGGCTGGGGCTGGGTGCCTGGCTGCCCGGGCTGGGGCCCCCCAGGGCTGGGTGTAAGTCCCTGGCTGCCTGGGCTGGGGCCCCCCAGGCTAATGCTAAGTCACTGCCTGCCCAGCCTGGGGCCCTGCAGCCTGGGTGTAAGTCCCTGGCTGCCTGGGCTGGGGCCCCCCAGGCTGGGGCTGGGTGCCTGGCTGCCCGGGCTGGGGCCCCCCAGGGCTGGGTGTAAGTCCCTGGCTGCCTGGACTGGGGTCCTGAGGGCTGGGTGTAAGTCCCTGGCTGCCTGGGCTGGGGCCCCCCAGGCTGGGGCTGGGTGCCTGGCTGTCTGGGCTGGGGCCCCGCAGCCTGGGTGTAAGTGCCTGGCTGCCCTGGCTGGGGCCCCGCAGGCTGGGGCTGGGTGCTGCCTGCCAGGGCTGGGGCTCCGCAGGCTAATGCTAAGTCCCTGGCTGCCTGGGCTGGGGCCCCCCAGGCTGGGGCTGGGTGCCTGGCTGCCTGGACTGGGGCCCTGAGGGCTGGGTGTAAGTCCCTGGCTGCCCGGGCTGGGGCCCCCCCAGGCTGGGGCTGGGTGCCTGGCTGCCTGGGCTGGGGCCCCGCAGCCTGGGTATAAGTCCCTGGCTGCCTGGACTGGGGCCCCCCAGGCTGGGCCGGGGTGCCTGGCTGCCCTGGCTGGGGCCCCGCAAGCTGGGGTAAAGTCCCTGCCTGCCCAGCGTGGGGCCCTCCAGGCTAGGGTAAAGTCCCTGACTGCCAGGGCTGGGGCTCCGCAGGCTAACGCTAAGTGCCTGGCTGCCAGGGCTGGGGCTCCGCAGGCTTATGCTAAGTCCCTGGCTGCCTGGGCTGGGGCTCCGCAGGCTAATGCTAAGTCCCTGGCTGCCTGGGCTGGGGCTCCGCAGGCTAATGCTAAGTCACTGCCTGCCTGGGCTGGGGCTCCGCAGCCTGGGTGTAAGTCCCTGACTGCCAGGGCTGGGGCTCCGCAGGCTAACGCTAAGTGCCTGGCTGCCAGGGCTGGGGCTCCGCAGGCTTATGCTAAGTCCCTGGCTGCCCTGGCTGGGGCCCCCCAGGCTGGGGCTGGGTGCCTGGCTGCCCTGGCTGGGGGCCCCCAGGCTGGGGCTGGGTGCCTGGCTGCCCAGCCTGGGGCTCCGCAGGCTAACGCTAAGTCCCTGGCTGCCTGGGCTGGGGCTCCGCAGGCTAATGCTAAGTCCCTGGCTGCCTGGGCTGGGGCTCCGCAGGCTAATGCTAAGTCCCTGGCTGCCTGGGCTGGGGCTCCGCAGGCTAATGCTAAGTCCCTGGCTGCCCTGGCTGGGGCCCCCCAGGCTGGGGCTGGGTGCCTGGCTGCCCTGGCTGGGGCTCCGCAGGCTAATGCTAAGTCCCTGGCTGCCCTGGCTGGGGCCCCCCAGGCTGGGGCTGGGTGCCTGGCTGCCCTGGCTGGGGGCCCCCAGGCTGGGGCTGGGTGCCTGGCTGCCCAGCCTGGGGCTCCGCAGGCTAACGCTAAGTCCCTGGCTGCCTGGGCTGGGGCTCCGCAGGCTAACGCTAAGTCCCTGGCTGCCTGGGCTGGGGCCCCCCAGGCTGGGGCTGGGTGCCTGGCTGCCCAGCCTGGGGCCCTGCAGGCTGGGGCGGGGTGCCTGGCTGCCTGGCCCGGGGACCCCCAGGCTGGGGCTGGGTGCCCGGCTGCCCAGCCTGGGGCCCTGCAGCCTGGGTGTAAGTCCCTGCCTGCCCAGCCTGGGGCCCTGCAGGCTGGGGCGGGGTGCCTGGCTGCCTGGCCCGGGGACCCCCAGGCTGGGGCTGGGTGCCCGGCTGCCCAGCCTGGGGCCCTGCAGCCTGGGTGTAAGTCCCTGCCTGCCCAGCCTGGGGCCCTGCAGGCTGGGGCGGGGTGCCTGGCTGCCTGGCCCGGGGACCCCCAGGCTGGGGCTGGGTGCCCGGCTGCCCAGCCTGGGGCCCTGCAGCCTGGGTGTAAGTCCCTGCCTGCCCAGCCTGGGGCCCTGCAGGCTGGGGCGGGGTGCCTGGCTGCCTGGCCCGGGGACCCCCAGGCTGGGGCTGGGTGCCCGGCTGCCCAGCCTGGGGCCCTGCAGCCTGGGTGTAAGTCCCTGCCTGCCCAGCCCGGGGCCCTGCAGCCTGGGTGTAAGTCCCTGCCTGCCCAGCCTGGGGCCCTGCAGGCTGGGGCGGGGTGCCTGGCTGCCTGGCCCGGGGACCCCC
>NW_027172344.1:37500-42500 GCF_040054535.1 Antennarius striatus | reverse complement strand
GGGGCCCCCCAGGCTGGGGCTGGGTGCCTGGCTGCCTGGGCTGGGGCCCCGCAGCCTGGTTATAAGTCCCTGGCTGCCTGGGCTGGGGCTCCGCAGGCTAACGCTAAGTGCCTGGCTGCCAGGGCTGGGGCTCCGCAGGCTTATGCTAAGTCCCTGGCTGCCTGGGCTGGGGCCCCCCAGGCTGGGGCTGGGTTCCCGGCTGCCCGGGCTGGGGCCCCCCAGGGCTGGGTGTAAGTCCCTGGCTGCCTGGGCTGGGGCCCCCCCAGGGCTGGGTGTAAGTCCCTGGCTGCCCGGCCTGGGGCCCCGCAGGCTGGGGTAAAGTCCCTGCCTGCCCAGCCTGGGGCCCTCCAGGCTAGGGTAAAGTCCCTGACTGCCAGGGCTGGGGCTCCGCAGGCTAATGCTAAGTGCCTGGCTGCCTGGGCTGGGGCCCCCCAGGCTAGGTAAAAGTCCCTGGCTGCCTGGGCTGGGGCCCCGCAGGCTGGGTGTAAGTCCCTGGATTCCCGGGCTGGGGCCCCGCAGGCTAACACTAAGTGCCTGGCTGCCAGGGCTGGGGCTCCGCAGGCTAACGCTAAGTCCCTGGCTGCCAGGGCTGGGGCCCCGCAGGCTAACACTAAGTGCCTGGCTGCCAGGGCTGGGGCTCCGCAGGCTAACGCTAAGTCCCTGGCTGCCAGGGCTGGGGCCCCGCAGGCTAACACTAAGTGCCTGGCTGCCAGGGCTGGGATCCGCAGGCTAATGCTAAGTCCCTGGCTGCCAGGGCTGGGGCCCCGCAGGCTGAGGCTAAGTCCCTGGCTGTCCGGGCTGGGGCCCCGCAGGCTAGGGTAAAGTCCCTGACTGCCTGGACTGGGGCTCCGCAGGCTGGGGCTGGGTGCCTGGCTGCCTGGGCTGGGGCCCCCCAGGCTGGGTGTAAGTGCCTGGCTGCCTGGACTGGGGCCCTGAGGGCTGGGTGTAAGTCCCTGCCTGCCCAGCCTGGGGCCCCGCAGGCTGGGGCTGGGTGCCTGGCTGCCCGGGCTGGGGCCCCCCAGGCTGGGTGTAAGTGCCTGGCTGCCTGGACTGGGGCCCTGAGGGCTGGGTGTAAGTCCCTGGCTGCCTGGGCTGGGGCCCCCCAGGCTGGGGCTGGGTGCCTGGCTGCCCGGGCTGGGGCCCCCCAGGGCTGGGTGTAAGTCCCTGTCTGCCTGGGCTGGGGCCCCCCAGGGCTGGGTGTAAGTCCCTGTCTGCCTGGGCTGGGGCCCCCCAGGGCTGGGTGTAAGTCCCTGGCTGCCCGGCCTGGGGCCCCGCAGGCTGGGGTAAAGTCCCTGCCTGCCCAGCCTGGGGCCCTCCAGGCTAGGGTAAAGTCCCTGACTGCCAGGGCTGGGGCCCCGCAGGCTAATGCTAAGTCCTTGGCTGCCAGGGCTGGGGCTCCGCAGGCTAATGCTAAGTCCCTGGCTGCCTGGGCTGCGGCCCCCCAGGCTGGGGCTGGGTGCCTGGCTGTCTGGGCTGGGGCCCCGCAGCCTGGGTGTAAGTGCCTGGCTGCCTGGACTGGGGCCCCGCAGGCAGGGGTAAAGTCCCTGCCTGCCCAGCCTGGGGCCCTCCAGGCTAGGGTAAAGTCCCTGACTGCCAGGGCTGGGGCCCCGCAGGCTAACACTAAGTGCCTGGCTGCCTGGGCTGGGGATCCGCAGGCTAATGCTAAGTCCCTGGCTGCCTGGGCTGCGGCCCCCCCAGGCTGGGGCTGGGTGCCTGGCTGCCCGGGCTGGGGCCCCCCAGGGCTGGGTGTAAGTGCCTGGCTGCCTGGACTGGGGTCCTGAGGGCTGGGTGTAAGTCCCTGGCTGCCTGGGCTGGGGCTGGGTGCCTGACTGCCAGGGCTGGGGCCCCGCAGGCTGGGGCTGGGTGCCTGGCTGCCCGGGCTGGGGCCCCCCAGGGCTGGGTGTAAGTGCCTGGCTGCCTGGACTGGGGTCCTGAGGGCTGGGTGTAAGTCCCTGGCTGCCAGGGCTGGGGCTCCGCAGGCTAATGCTAAGTCCCTGGCTGCCTGGGCTGGGGCCCCGCAGGCTGAGGCTAAGTCCCTGGCTGCCTGGGCTGGGGCTGGGTGCCTGACTGCCAGGGCTGGGGCCCCGCAGGCTGGGGCTGGGTGCCTGGCTGCCCGGGCTGGGGCCCCCCAGGGCTGGGTGTAAGTGCCTGGCTGCCTGGGCTGGGGCCCCCCAGGCTGGGGCTGGGTGCCTGGCTGCCCGGGCTGGGGCCCCCCAGGGCTGGGTGTAAGTCCCTGGCTGCCTGGGCTGGGGCCCCCCAGGCTAATGCTAAGTCACTGCCTGCCCAGCCTGGGGCCCTGCAGCCTGGGTGTAAGTCCCTGGCTGCCTGGGCTGGGGCCCCCCAGGCTGGGGCTGGGTGCCTGGCTGCCCGGGCTGGGGCCCCCCAGGGCTGGGTGTAAGTCCCTGGCTGCCTGGACTGGGGTCCTGAGGGCTGGGTGTAAGTCCCTGGCTGCCTGGGCTGGGGCCCCCCAGGCTGGGGCTGGGTGCCTGGCTGTCTGGGCTGGGGCCCCGCAGCCTGGGTGTAAGTGCCTGGCTGCCCTGGCTGGGGCCCCGCAGGCTGGGGCTGGGTGCTGCCTGCCAGGGCTGGGGCTCCGCAGGCTAATGCTAAGTCCCTGGCTGCCTGGGCTGGGGCCCCCCAGGCTGGGGCTGGGTGCCTGGCTGCCTGGACTGGGGCCCTGAGGGCTGGGTGTAAGTCCCTGGCTGCCCGGGCTGGGGCCCCCCCAGGCTGGGGCTGGGTGCCTGGCTGCCTGGGCTGGGGCCCCGCAGCCTGGGTATAAGTCCCTGGCTGCCTGGACTGGGGCCCCCCAGGCTGGGCCGGGGTGCCTGGCTGCCCTGGCTGGGGCCCCGCAAGCTGGGGTAAAGTCCCTGCCTGCCCAGCGTGGGGCCCTCCAGGCTAGGGTAAAGTCCCTGACTGCCAGGGCTGGGGCTCCGCAGGCTAACGCTAAGTGCCTGGCTGCCAGGGCTGGGGCTCCGCAGGCTTATGCTAAGTCCCTGGCTGCCTGGGCTGGGGCTCCGCAGGCTAATGCTAAGTCCCTGGCTGCCTGGGCTGGGGCTCCGCAGGCTAATGCTAAGTCACTGCCTGCCTGGGCTGGGGCTCCGCAGCCTGGGTGTAAGTCCCTGACTGCCAGGGCTGGGGCTCCGCAGGCTAACGCTAAGTGCCTGGCTGCCAGGGCTGGGGCTCCGCAGGCTTATGCTAAGTCCCTGGCTGCCCTGGCTGGGGCCCCCCAGGCTGGGGCTGGGTGCCTGGCTGCCCTGGCTGGGGGCCCCCAGGCTGGGGCTGGGTGCCTGGCTGCCCAGCCTGGGGCTCCGCAGGCTAACGCTAAGTCCCTGGCTGCCTGGGCTGGGGCTCCGCAGGCTAATGCTAAGTCCCTGGCTGCCTGGGCTGGGGCTCCGCAGGCTAATGCTAAGTCCCTGGCTGCCTGGGCTGGGGCTCCGCAGGCTAATGCTAAGTCCCTGGCTGCCCTGGCTGGGGCCCCCCAGGCTGGGGCTGGGTGCCTGGCTGCCCTGGCTGGGGCTCCGCAGGCTAATGCTAAGTCCCTGGCTGCCCTGGCTGGGGCCCCCCAGGCTGGGGCTGGGTGCCTGGCTGCCCTGGCTGGGGGCCCCCAGGCTGGGGCTGGGTGCCTGGCTGCCCAGCCTGGGGCTCCGCAGGCTAACGCTAAGTCCCTGGCTGCCTGGGCTGGGGCTCCGCAGGCTAACGCTAAGTCCCTGGCTGCCTGGGCTGGGGCCCCCCAGGCTGGGGCTGGGTGCCTGGCTGCCCAGCCTGGGGCCCTGCAGGCTGGGGCGGGGTGCCTGGCTGCCTGGCCCGGGGACCCCCAGGCTGGGGCTGGGTGCCCGGCTGCCCAGCCTGGGGCCCTGCAGCCTGGGTGTAAGTCCCTGCCTGCCCAGCCTGGGGCCCTGCAGGCTGGGGCGGGGTGCCTGGCTGCCTGGCCCGGGGACCCCCAGGCTGGGGCTGGGTGCCCGGCTGCCCAGCCTGGGGCCCTGCAGCCTGGGTGTAAGTCCCTGCCTGCCCAGCCTGGGGCCCTGCAGGCTGGGGCGGGGTGCCTGGCTGCCTGGCCCGGGGACCCCCAGGCTGGGGCTGGGTGCCCGGCTGCCCAGCCTGGGGCCCTGCAGCCTGGGTGTAAGTCCCTGCCTGCCCAGCCTGGGGCCCTGCAGGCTGGGGCGGGGTGCCTGGCTGCCTGGCCCGGGGACCCCCAGGCTGGGGCTGGGTGCCCGGCTGCCCAGCCTGGGGCCCTGCAGCCTGGGTGTAAGTCCCTGCCTGCCCAGCCCGGGGCCCTGCAGCCTGGGTGTAAGTCCCTGCCTGCCCAGCCTGGGGCCCTGCAGGCTGGGGCGGGGTGCCTGGCTGCCTGGCCCGGGGACCCCCAGGCTGGGGCTGGGTGCCCGGCTGCCCAGCCCGGGGCCCTGCAGCCTGGGTGTAAGTCCCTGCCTGCCCGGCCCGGGTCCCTCCAGGCTGGGTGTAAGTGCCTGGCTGCCCGGCCCGGGTCCCCGCAGGCTAATGCTAAGCCCCTGCCTGCCGAGGCTGTGTCCCTGCATGCTAATGCTACGCAGGAGCTGGCTCACCCTCCTGCTCCCAGGCTCCGCTTTGGGCCTTAAAAAGCTGTCATTTTGCTCAAAAATGGGGCAAAAGGGGCTCCGGCGGAGCCCAGAGGGGCCCCGCTGCGTTGCCGGGCGGGGTCTGAGCCGAACCGGGCCGCCGTGGCCCGCCACGGGCCGCCCCGAGTCTCACCCAGCGCCGCTGATGTGATTCTGCATGAAATACCAGCTCAATCCACGAGGGGCGCTAATAAAATTGCAATACCGGCAGCATCCTCGAGAGGGCGCCATTTCCCCGGTGCCAGACCACCGGAGGACGAGGAAAGGTAACGGGGGAGAAACGGGCGACTGTCATCACATATATATGGATTGGGCTCTGTCGAAGGAGACCTCCAGAGGCCCCACACAATGCGCTTAAGCCAATCCGACCGACGAGCGCCTGCCGTCGGACACTTTTAGCTGGTATTTGGC
>NW_027172344.1:20000-25000 GCF_040054535.1 Antennarius striatus | reverse complement strand
CCGCAGGCTAACGCTAAGTCCCTGGCTGCCAGGGCTGGGGCCCCGCAGGCTAACACTAAGTGCCTGGCTGCCAGGGCTGGGATCCGCAGGCTAATGCTAAGTCCCTGGCTGCCAGGGCTGGGGCCCCGCAGGCTGAGGCTAAGTCCCTGGCTGTCCGGGCTGGGGCCCCGCAGGCTAGGGTAAAGTCCCTGACTGCCTGGACTGGGGCTCCGCAGGCTGGGGCTGGGTGCCTGGCTGCCTGGGCTGGGGCCCCCCAGGCTGGGTGTAAGTGCCTGGCTGCCTGGACTGGGGCCCTGAGGGCTGGGTGTAAGTCCCTGCCTGCCCAGCCTGGGGCCCCGCAGGCTGGGGCTGGGTGCCTGGCTGCCCGGGCTGGGGCCCCCCAGGCTGGGTGTAAGTGCCTGGCTGCCTGGACTGGGGCCCTGAGGGCTGGGTGTAAGTCCCTGGCTGCCTGGGCTGGGGCCCCCCAGGCTGGGGCTGGGTGCCTGGCTGCCCGGGCTGGGGCCCCCCAGGGCTGGGTGTAAGTCCCTGTCTGCCTGGGCTGGGGCCCCCCAGGGCTGGGTGTAAGTCCCTGTCTGCCTGGGCTGGGGCCCCCCAGGGCTGGGTGTAAGTCCCTGGCTGCCCGGCCTGGGGCCCCGCAGGCTGGGGTAAAGTCCCTGCCTGCCCAGCCTGGGGCCCTCCAGGCTAGGGTAAAGTCCCTGACTGCCAGGGCTGGGGCCCCGCAGGCTAATGCTAAGTCCTTGGCTGCCAGGGCTGGGGCTCCGCAGGCTAATGCTAAGTCCCTGGCTGCCTGGGCTGCGGCCCCCCAGGCTGGGGCTGGGTGCCTGGCTGTCTGGGCTGGGGCCCCGCAGCCTGGGTGTAAGTGCCTGGCTGCCTGGACTGGGGCCCCGCAGGCAGGGGTAAAGTCCCTGCCTGCCCAGCCTGGGGCCCTCCAGGCTAGGGTAAAGTCCCTGACTGCCAGGGCTGGGGCCCCGCAGGCTAACACTAAGTGCCTGGCTGCCTGGGCTGGGGATCCGCAGGCTAATGCTAAGTCCCTGGCTGCCTGGGCTGCGGCCCCCCCAGGCTGGGGCTGGGTGCCTGGCTGCCCGGGCTGGGGCCCCCCAGGGCTGGGTGTAAGTGCCTGGCTGCCTGGACTGGGGTCCTGAGGGCTGGGTGTAAGTCCCTGGCTGCCTGGGCTGGGGCTGGGTGCCTGACTGCCAGGGCTGGGGCCCCGCAGGCTGGGGCTGGGTGCCTGGCTGCCCGGGCTGGGGCCCCCCAGGGCTGGGTGTAAGTGCCTGGCTGCCTGGACTGGGGTCCTGAGGGCTGGGTGTAAGTCCCTGGCTGCCAGGGCTGGGGCTCCGCAGGCTAATGCTAAGTCCCTGGCTGCCTGGGCTGGGGCCCCGCAGGCTGAGGCTAAGTCCCTGGCTGCCTGGGCTGGGGCTGGGTGCCTGACTGCCAGGGCTGGGGCCCCGCAGGCTGGGGCTGGGTGCCTGGCTGCCCGGGCTGGGGCCCCCCAGGGCTGGGTGTAAGTGCCTGGCTGCCTGGGCTGGGGCCCCCCAGGCTGGGGCTGGGTGCCTGGCTGCCCGGGCTGGGGCCCCCCAGGGCTGGGTGTAAGTCCCTGGCTGCCTGGGCTGGGGCCCCCCAGGCTAATGCTAAGTCACTGCCTGCCCAGCCTGGGGCCCTGCAGCCTGGGTGTAAGTCCCTGGCTGCCTGGGCTGGGGCCCCCCAGGCTGGGGCTGGGTGCCTGGCTGCCCGGGCTGGGGCCCCCCAGGGCTGGGTGTAAGTCCCTGGCTGCCTGGACTGGGGTCCTGAGGGCTGGGTGTAAGTCCCTGGCTGCCTGGGCTGGGGCCCCCCAGGCTGGGGCTGGGTGCCTGGCTGTCTGGGCTGGGGCCCCGCAGCCTGGGTGTAAGTGCCTGGCTGCCCTGGCTGGGGCCCCGCAGGCTGGGGCTGGGTGCTGCCTGCCAGGGCTGGGGCTCCGCAGGCTAATGCTAAGTCCCTGGCTGCCTGGGCTGGGGCCCCCCAGGCTGGGGCTGGGTGCCTGGCTGCCTGGACTGGGGCCCTGAGGGCTGGGTGTAAGTCCCTGGCTGCCCGGGCTGGGGCCCCCCCAGGCTGGGGCTGGGTGCCTGGCTGCCTGGGCTGGGGCCCCGCAGCCTGGGTATAAGTCCCTGGCTGCCTGGACTGGGGCCCCCCAGGCTGGGCCGGGGTGCCTGGCTGCCCTGGCTGGGGCCCCGCAAGCTGGGGTAAAGTCCCTGCCTGCCCAGCGTGGGGCCCTCCAGGCTAGGGTAAAGTCCCTGACTGCCAGGGCTGGGGCTCCGCAGGCTAACGCTAAGTGCCTGGCTGCCAGGGCTGGGGCTCCGCAGGCTTATGCTAAGTCCCTGGCTGCCTGGGCTGGGGCTCCGCAGGCTAATGCTAAGTCCCTGGCTGCCTGGGCTGGGGCTCCGCAGGCTAATGCTAAGTCACTGCCTGCCTGGGCTGGGGCTCCGCAGCCTGGGTGTAAGTCCCTGACTGCCAGGGCTGGGGCTCCGCAGGCTAACGCTAAGTGCCTGGCTGCCAGGGCTGGGGCTCCGCAGGCTTATGCTAAGTCCCTGGCTGCCCTGGCTGGGGCCCCCCAGGCTGGGGCTGGGTGCCTGGCTGCCCTGGCTGGGGGCCCCCAGGCTGGGGCTGGGTGCCTGGCTGCCCAGCCTGGGGCTCCGCAGGCTAACGCTAAGTCCCTGGCTGCCTGGGCTGGGGCTCCGCAGGCTAATGCTAAGTCCCTGGCTGCCTGGGCTGGGGCTCCGCAGGCTAATGCTAAGTCCCTGGCTGCCTGGGCTGGGGCTCCGCAGGCTAATGCTAAGTCCCTGGCTGCCCTGGCTGGGGCCCCCCAGGCTGGGGCTGGGTGCCTGGCTGCCCTGGCTGGGGCTCCGCAGGCTAATGCTAAGTCCCTGGCTGCCCTGGCTGGGGCCCCCCAGGCTGGGGCTGGGTGCCTGGCTGCCCTGGCTGGGGGCCCCCAGGCTGGGGCTGGGTGCCTGGCTGCCCAGCCTGGGGCTCCGCAGGCTAACGCTAAGTCCCTGGCTGCCTGGGCTGGGGCTCCGCAGGCTAACGCTAAGTCCCTGGCTGCCTGGGCTGGGGCCCCCCAGGCTGGGGCTGGGTGCCTGGCTGCCCAGCCTGGGGCCCTGCAGGCTGGGGCGGGGTGCCTGGCTGCCTGGCCCGGGGACCCCCAGGCTGGGGCTGGGTGCCCGGCTGCCCAGCCTGGGGCCCTGCAGCCTGGGTGTAAGTCCCTGCCTGCCCAGCCTGGGGCCCTGCAGGCTGGGGCGGGGTGCCTGGCTGCCTGGCCCGGGGACCCCCAGGCTGGGGCTGGGTGCCCGGCTGCCCAGCCTGGGGCCCTGCAGCCTGGGTGTAAGTCCCTGCCTGCCCAGCCTGGGGCCCTGCAGGCTGGGGCGGGGTGCCTGGCTGCCTGGCCCGGGGACCCCCAGGCTGGGGCTGGGTGCCCGGCTGCCCAGCCTGGGGCCCTGCAGCCTGGGTGTAAGTCCCTGCCTGCCCAGCCTGGGGCCCTGCAGGCTGGGGCGGGGTGCCTGGCTGCCTGGCCCGGGGACCCCCAGGCTGGGGCTGGGTGCCCGGCTGCCCAGCCTGGGGCCCTGCAGCCTGGGTGTAAGTCCCTGCCTGCCCAGCCCGGGGCCCTGCAGCCTGGGTGTAAGTCCCTGCCTGCCCAGCCTGGGGCCCTGCAGGCTGGGGCGGGGTGCCTGGCTGCCTGGCCCGGGGACCCCCAGGCTGGGGCTGGGTGCCCGGCTGCCCAGCCCGGGGCCCTGCAGCCTGGGTGTAAGTCCCTGCCTGCCCGGCCCGGGTCCCTCCAGGCTGGGTGTAAGTGCCTGGCTGCCCGGCCCGGGTCCCCGCAGGCTAATGCTAAGCCCCTGCCTGCCGAGGCTGTGTCCCTGCATGCTAATGCTACGCAGGAGCTGGCTCACCCTCCTGCTCCCAGGCTCCGCTTTGGGCCTTAAAAAGCTGTCATTTTGCTCAAAAATGGGGCAAAAGGGGCTCCGGCGGAGCCCAGAGGGGCCCCGCTGCGTTGCCGGGCGGGGTCTGAGCCGAACCGGGCCGCCGTGGCCCGCCACGGGCCGCCCCGAGTCTCACCCAGCGCCGCTGATGTGATTCTGCATGAAATACCAGCTCAATCCACGAGGGGCGCTAATAAAATTGCAATACCGGCAGCATCCTCGAGAGGGCGCCATTTCCCCGGTGCCAGACCACCGGAGGACGAGGAAAGGTAACGGGGGAGAAACGGGCGACTGTCATCACATATATATGGATTGGGCTCTGTCGAAGGAGACCTCCAGAGGCCCCACACAATGCGCTTAAGCCAATCCGACCGACGAGCGCCTGCCGTCGGACACTTTTAGCTGGTATTTGGCCTCTACCTGCTGGAAGTCTGTGCTTCCAGAGGGAGAGGCCGGCCTGCCGCCCGAGCGCATACGAGCACCAGTGCAGACGGTCGTACACGGCCAGCGCGTGTTCGGCCTCTCCGCCCGGAACCGACACGGGGTTGTGTGTTGTTGTTTTTTTTTTTTTTTTGTTTTTTTTTTTGGACAAGAGTCTCACTCACTCTGGAGGTGGAGAGGGGGCCCTCCGGCCGTCCGCTGCCCAGCCACGAAGCACCGATCCCGGATAGCCGAAGCGGGCCGACCCGCCCTCCTGGAGCTCCGGAACCAAAGTGGGTTTTCGGGCTCCCCGCCTCGGAGGCTCCTCCCCGGTCACGCGGGCGGCCCCCACAGCGCCTCCTGCTGGTTCTCTGAGAGAGTGGCTTCCAGAGAGAGGGAAGGGGAAGCCGGCAGGTGGCTGCCCGGCAACAGTGAGCCGTTCCGGCACGGTGTCGGCAGCGGCCCACCCCCCCGCCCCCTCCCGGAGGGCCGGCAGGCGGTTGCCCGGCAACGGCTACCCAGGCTAGGGGGCGCTATAGCGGCCACTGGAGGAAGCCCCTACGGCCCCGTTTTCTGCTTCTACAGGCAGGTGGCTTCCAGAGGGGCTGGAGGGAGGGCCGGCAGGCGGTTGCC
>NW_027172344.1:0-10000 GCF_040054535.1 Antennarius striatus | reverse complement strand
GCCCCCGCAGGCTGGGGCTGGGTGCCTGGCTGCCTGGGCTGGGGCCCCGCAGCCTGGGTATAAGTCCCTGGCTGCCTGGGCTGGGGCTCCGCAGGCTAACGCTAAGTGCCTGGCTGCCTGGGCTGGGGCCCTGAGGGCTGGGTGTAAGTCCCTGGCTGCCAGGGCTGGGGCCCCGCAGCCTGGGTATAAGTCCCTGGCTGCCTGGACTGGGGCCCCCCAGGCTGGGCCGGGGTGCCTGGCTGCCCTGGCTGGGGCCCCGCAAGCTGGGGTAAAGTCCCTGCCTGCCCAGCGTGGGGCCCTCCAGGCTAGGGTAAAGTCCCTGACTGCCAGGGCTGGGGCTCCGCTGGCTAATGCTAAGTCCCTGGCTGCCCTGGCTGGGGCCCCCCAGGCTGGGGCTGGGTGCCTGGCTGCCTGGGCTGGGGCCCCGCAGCCTGGTTATAAGTCCCTGGCTGCCTGGGCTGGGGCTCCGCAGGCTAACGCTAAGTGCCTGGCTGCCAGGGCTGGGGCTCCGCAGGCTTATGCTAAGTCCCTGGCTGCCTGGGCTGGGGCCCCCCAGGCTGGGGCTGGGTTCCCGGCTGCCCGGGCTGGGGCCCCCCAGGGCTGGGTGTAAGTCCCTGGCTGCCTGGGCTGGGGCCCCCCCAGGGCTGGGTGTAAGTCCCTGGCTGCCCGGCCTGGGGCCCCCCAGGCTGGGTGTAAGTGCCTGGCTGCCTGGACTGGGGCCCTGAGGGCTGGGTGTAAGTCCCCGCCTGCCCAGCCTGGGGCCCCCCAGGCTGGGGCTGGGTGCCTGGCTGCCTGGGCTGGGGCCCCGCAGCCTGGGTATAAGTCCCTGGCTGCCTGGGCTGGGGCTCCGCAGGCTAACGCTAAGTGCCTGGCTGCCTGGACTGGGGCCCTGAGGGCTGGGTGTAAGTCCCTGGCTGCCCGGCCTGGGGCCCCGCAGGCTGGGGCTGGGTCTCTGGCTGCCTGGACTGGGGCCCTGAGGGCTGGGTGTAAGTCCCTGGCTGCCTGGGCTGGGGCTCCGCAGGCTAATGCTAAGTCCCTGGCTGCCCTGGCTGGGGCCCCCCAGGCTGGGGCTGGGTGCCTGGCTGCCCTGGCTGGGGCTCCGCAGGCTAATGCTAAGTCCCTGGCTGCCCTGGCTGGGGCCCCGCAGGCTGGGGCTGGGTGCCTGGCTGCCCTGGCTGGGGCTCCGCAGGCTAATGCTAAGTCCCTGGCTGCCCTGGCTGGGGCCCCCCAGGCTGGGGCTGGGTGCCTGGCTGCCTGGGCTGGGGCCCCGCAGCCTGGTTATAAGTCCCTGGCTGCCTGGGCTGGGGCTCCGCAGGCTAACGCTAAGTGCCTGGCTGCCAGGGCTGGGGCTCCGCAGGCTTATGCTAAGTCCCTGGCTGCCTGGGCTGGGGCCCCCCAGGCTGGGGCTGGGTTCCCGGCTGCCCGGGCTGGGGCCCCCCAGGGCTGGGTGTAAGTCCCTGGCTGCCTGGGCTGGGGCCCCCCCAGGGCTGGGTGTAAGTCCCTGGCTGCCCGGCCTGGGGCCCCGCAGGCTGGGGTAAAGTCCCTGCCTGCCCAGCCTGGGGCCCTCCAGGCTAGGGTAAAGTCCCTGACTGCCAGGGCTGGGGCTCCGCAGGCTAATGCTAAGTGCCTGGCTGCCTGGGCTGGGGCCCCCCAGGCTAGGTAAAAGTCCCTGGCTGCCTGGGCTGGGGCCCCGCAGGCTGGGTGTAAGTCCCTGGATTCCCGGGCTGGGGCCCCGCAGGCTAACACTAAGTGCCTGGCTGCCAGGGCTGGGGCTCCGCAGGCTAACGCTAAGTCCCTGGCTGCCAGGGCTGGGGCCCCGCAGGCTAACACTAAGTGCCTGGCTGCCAGGGCTGGGGCTCCGCAGGCTAACGCTAAGTCCCTGGCTGCCAGGGCTGGGGCCCCGCAGGCTAACACTAAGTGCCTGGCTGCCAGGGCTGGGATCCGCAGGCTAATGCTAAGTCCCTGGCTGCCAGGGCTGGGGCCCCGCAGGCTGAGGCTAAGTCCCTGGCTGTCCGGGCTGGGGCCCCGCAGGCTAGGGTAAAGTCCCTGACTGCCTGGACTGGGGCTCCGCAGGCTGGGGCTGGGTGCCTGGCTGCCTGGGCTGGGGCCCCCCAGGCTGGGTGTAAGTGCCTGGCTGCCTGGACTGGGGCCCTGAGGGCTGGGTGTAAGTCCCTGCCTGCCCAGCCTGGGGCCCCGCAGGCTGGGGCTGGGTGCCTGGCTGCCCGGGCTGGGGCCCCCCAGGCTGGGTGTAAGTGCCTGGCTGCCTGGACTGGGGCCCTGAGGGCTGGGTGTAAGTCCCTGGCTGCCTGGGCTGGGGCCCCCCAGGCTGGGGCTGGGTGCCTGGCTGCCCGGGCTGGGGCCCCCCAGGGCTGGGTGTAAGTCCCTGTCTGCCTGGGCTGGGGCCCCCCAGGGCTGGGTGTAAGTCCCTGTCTGCCTGGGCTGGGGCCCCCCAGGGCTGGGTGTAAGTCCCTGGCTGCCCGGCCTGGGGCCCCGCAGGCTGGGGTAAAGTCCCTGCCTGCCCAGCCTGGGGCCCTCCAGGCTAGGGTAAAGTCCCTGACTGCCAGGGCTGGGGCCCCGCAGGCTAATGCTAAGTCCTTGGCTGCCAGGGCTGGGGCTCCGCAGGCTAATGCTAAGTCCCTGGCTGCCTGGGCTGCGGCCCCCCAGGCTGGGGCTGGGTGCCTGGCTGTCTGGGCTGGGGCCCCGCAGCCTGGGTGTAAGTGCCTGGCTGCCTGGACTGGGGCCCCGCAGGCAGGGGTAAAGTCCCTGCCTGCCCAGCCTGGGGCCCTCCAGGCTAGGGTAAAGTCCCTGACTGCCAGGGCTGGGGCCCCGCAGGCTAACACTAAGTGCCTGGCTGCCTGGGCTGGGGATCCGCAGGCTAATGCTAAGTCCCTGGCTGCCTGGGCTGCGGCCCCCCCAGGCTGGGGCTGGGTGCCTGGCTGCCCGGGCTGGGGCCCCCCAGGGCTGGGTGTAAGTGCCTGGCTGCCTGGACTGGGGTCCTGAGGGCTGGGTGTAAGTCCCTGGCTGCCTGGGCTGGGGCTGGGTGCCTGACTGCCAGGGCTGGGGCCCCGCAGGCTGGGGCTGGGTGCCTGGCTGCCCGGGCTGGGGCCCCCCAGGGCTGGGTGTAAGTGCCTGGCTGCCTGGACTGGGGTCCTGAGGGCTGGGTGTAAGTCCCTGGCTGCCAGGGCTGGGGCTCCGCAGGCTAATGCTAAGTCCCTGGCTGCCTGGGCTGGGGCCCCGCAGGCTGAGGCTAAGTCCCTGGCTGCCTGGGCTGGGGCTGGGTGCCTGACTGCCAGGGCTGGGGCCCCGCAGGCTGGGGCTGGGTGCCTGGCTGCCCGGGCTGGGGCCCCCCAGGGCTGGGTGTAAGTGCCTGGCTGCCTGGGCTGGGGCCCCCCAGGCTGGGGCTGGGTGCCTGGCTGCCCGGGCTGGGGCCCCCCAGGGCTGGGTGTAAGTCCCTGGCTGCCTGGGCTGGGGCCCCCCAGGCTAATGCTAAGTCACTGCCTGCCCAGCCTGGGGCCCTGCAGCCTGGGTGTAAGTCCCTGGCTGCCTGGGCTGGGGCCCCCCAGGCTGGGGCTGGGTGCCTGGCTGCCCGGGCTGGGGCCCCCCAGGGCTGGGTGTAAGTCCCTGGCTGCCTGGACTGGGGTCCTGAGGGCTGGGTGTAAGTCCCTGGCTGCCTGGGCTGGGGCCCCCCAGGCTGGGGCTGGGTGCCTGGCTGTCTGGGCTGGGGCCCCGCAGCCTGGGTGTAAGTGCCTGGCTGCCCTGGCTGGGGCCCCGCAGGCTGGGGCTGGGTGCTGCCTGCCAGGGCTGGGGCTCCGCAGGCTAATGCTAAGTCCCTGGCTGCCTGGGCTGGGGCCCCCCAGGCTGGGGCTGGGTGCCTGGCTGCCTGGACTGGGGCCCTGAGGGCTGGGTGTAAGTCCCTGGCTGCCCGGGCTGGGGCCCCCCCAGGCTGGGGCTGGGTGCCTGGCTGCCTGGGCTGGGGCCCCGCAGCCTGGGTATAAGTCCCTGGCTGCCTGGACTGGGGCCCCCCAGGCTGGGCCGGGGTGCCTGGCTGCCCTGGCTGGGGCCCCGCAAGCTGGGGTAAAGTCCCTGCCTGCCCAGCGTGGGGCCCTCCAGGCTAGGGTAAAGTCCCTGACTGCCAGGGCTGGGGCTCCGCAGGCTAACGCTAAGTGCCTGGCTGCCAGGGCTGGGGCTCCGCAGGCTTATGCTAAGTCCCTGGCTGCCTGGGCTGGGGCTCCGCAGGCTAATGCTAAGTCCCTGGCTGCCTGGGCTGGGGCTCCGCAGGCTAATGCTAAGTCACTGCCTGCCTGGGCTGGGGCTCCGCAGCCTGGGTGTAAGTCCCTGACTGCCAGGGCTGGGGCTCCGCAGGCTAACGCTAAGTGCCTGGCTGCCAGGGCTGGGGCTCCGCAGGCTTATGCTAAGTCCCTGGCTGCCCTGGCTGGGGCCCCCCAGGCTGGGGCTGGGTGCCTGGCTGCCCTGGCTGGGGGCCCCCAGGCTGGGGCTGGGTGCCTGGCTGCCCAGCCTGGGGCTCCGCAGGCTAACGCTAAGTCCCTGGCTGCCTGGGCTGGGGCTCCGCAGGCTAATGCTAAGTCCCTGGCTGCCTGGGCTGGGGCTCCGCAGGCTAATGCTAAGTCCCTGGCTGCCTGGGCTGGGGCCCCGCAGGCTGAGGCTAAGTCCCTGGCTGCCTGGGCTGGGGCTGGGTGCCTGACTGCCAGGGCTGGGGCCCCGCAGGCTGGGGCTGGGTGCCTGGCTGCCCGGGCTGGGGCCCCCCAGGGCTGGGTGTAAGTGCCTGGCTGCCTGGGCTGGGGCCCCCCAGGCTGGGGCTGGGTGCCTGGCTGCCCGGGCTGGGGCCCCCCAGGGCTGGGTGTAAGTCCCTGGCTGCCTGGGCTGGGGCCCCCCAGGCTAATGCTAAGTCACTGCCTGCCCAGCCTGGGGCCCTGCAGCCTGGGTGTAAGTCCCTGGCTGCCTGGGCTGGGGCCCCCCAGGCTGGGGCTGGGTGCCTGGCTGCCCGGGCTGGGGCCCCCCAGGGCTGGGTGTAAGTCCCTGGCTGCCTGGACTGGGGTCCTGAGGGCTGGGTGTAAGTCCCTGGCTGCCTGGGCTGGGGCCCCCCAGGCTGGGGCTGGGTGCCTGGCTGTCTGGGCTGGGGCCCCGCAGCCTGGGTGTAAGTGCCTGGCTGCCCTGGCTGGGGCCCCGCAGGCTGGGGCTGGGTGCTGCCTGCCAGGGCTGGGGCTCCGCAGGCTAATGCTAAGTCCCTGGCTGCCTGGGCTGGGGCCCCCCAGGCTGGGGCTGGGTGCCTGGCTGCCTGGACTGGGGCCCTGAGGGCTGGGTGTAAGTCCCTGGCTGCCCGGGCTGGGGCCCCCCCAGGCTGGGGCTGGGTGCCTGGCTGCCTGGGCTGGGGCCCCGCAGCCTGGGTATAAGTCCCTGGCTGCCTGGACTGGGGCCCCCCAGGCTGGGCCGGGGTGCCTGGCTGCCCTGGCTGGGGCCCCGCAAGCTGGGGTAAAGTCCCTGCCTGCCCAGCGTGGGGCCCTCCAGGCTAGGGTAAAGTCCCTGACTGCCAGGGCTGGGGCTCCGCAGGCTAACGCTAAGTGCCTGGCTGCCAGGGCTGGGGCTCCGCAGGCTTATGCTAAGTCCCTGGCTGCCTGGGCTGGGGCTCCGCAGGCTAATGCTAAGTCCCTGGCTGCCTGGGCTGGGGCTCCGCAGGCTAATGCTAAGTCACTGCCTGCCTGGGCTGGGGCTCCGCAGCCTGGGTGTAAGTCCCTGACTGCCAGGGCTGGGGCTCCGCAGGCTAACGCTAAGTGCCTGGCTGCCAGGGCTGGGGCTCCGCAGGCTTATGCTAAGTCCCTGGCTGCCCTGGCTGGGGCCCCCCAGGCTGGGGCTGGGTGCCTGGCTGCCCTGGCTGGGGGCCCCCAGGCTGGGGCTGGGTGCCTGGCTGCCCAGCCTGGGGCTCCGCAGGCTAACGCTAAGTCCCTGGCTGCCTGGGCTGGGGCTCCGCAGGCTAATGCTAAGTCCCTGGCTGCCTGGGCTGGGGCTCCGCAGGCTAATGCTAAGTCCCTGGCTGCCTGGGCTGGGGCCCCGCAGGCTGAGGCTAAGTCCCTGGCTGCCTGGGCTGGGGCTGGGTGCCTGACTGCCAGGGCTGGGGCCCCGCAGGCTGGGGCTGGGTGCCTGGCTGCCCGGGCTGGGGCCCCCCAGGGCTGGGTGTAAGTGCCTGGCTGCCTGGGCTGGGGCCCCCCAGGCTGGGGCTGGGTGCCTGGCTGCCCGGGCTGGGGCCCCCCAGGGCTGGGTGTAAGTCCCTGGCTGCCTGGGCTGGGGCCCCCCAGGCTAATGCTAAGTCACTGCCTGCCCAGCCTGGGGCCCTGCAGCCTGGGTGTAAGTCCCTGGCTGCCTGGGCTGGGGCCCCCCAGGCTGGGGCTGGGTGCCTGGCTGCCCGGGCTGGGGCCCCCCAGGGCTGGGTGTAAGTCCCTGGCTGCCTGGACTGGGGTCCTGAGGGCTGGGTGTAAGTCCCTGGCTGCCTGGGCTGGGGCCCCCCAGGCTGGGGCTGGGTGCCTGGCTGTCTGGGCTGGGGCCCCGCAGCCTGGGTGTAAGTGCCTGGCTGCCCTGGCTGGGGCCCCGCAGGCTGGGGCTGGGTGCTGCCTGCCAGGGCTGGGGCTCCGCAGGCTAATGCTAAGTCCCTGGCTGCCTGGGCTGGGGCCCCCCAGGCTGGGGCTGGGTGCCTGGCTGCCTGGACTGGGGCCCTGAGGGCTGGGTGTAAGTCCCTGGCTGCCCGGGCTGGGGCCCCCCCAGGCTGGGGCTGGGTGCCTGGCTGCCTGGGCTGGGGCCCCGCAGCCTGGGTATAAGTCCCTGGCTGCCTGGACTGGGGCCCCCCAGGCTGGGCCGGGGTGCCTGGCTGCCCTGGCTGGGGCCCCGCAAGCTGGGGTAAAGTCCCTGCCTGCCCAGCGTGGGGCCCTCCAGGCTAGGGTAAAGTCCCTGACTGCCAGGGCTGGGGCTCCGCAGGCTAACGCTAAGTGCCTGGCTGCCAGGGCTGGGGCTCCGCAGGCTTATGCTAAGTCCCTGGCTGCCTGGGCTGGGGCTCCGCAGGCTAATGCTAAGTCCCTGGCTGCCTGGGCTGGGGCTCCGCAGGCTAATGCTAAGTCACTGCCTGCCTGGGCTGGGGCTCCGCAGCCTGGGTGTAAGTCCCTGACTGCCAGGGCTGGGGCTCCGCAGGCTAACGCTAAGTGCCTGGCTGCCAGGGCTGGGGCTCCGCAGGCTTATGCTAAGTCCCTGGCTGCCCTGGCTGGGGCCCCCCAGGCTGGGGCTGGGTGCCTGGCTGCCCTGGCTGGGGGCCCCCAGGCTGGGGCTGGGTGCCTGGCTGCCCAGCCTGGGGCTCCGCAGGCTAACGCTAAGTCCCTGGCTGCCTGGGCTGGGGCTCCGCAGGCTAATGCTAAGTCCCTGGCTGCCTGGGCTGGGGCTCCGCAGGCTAATGCTAAGTCCCTGGCTGCCTGGGCTGGGGCTCCGCAGGCTAATGCTAAGTCCCTGGCTGCCCTGGCTGGGGCCCCCCAGGCTGGGGCTGGGTGCCTGGCTGCCCTGGCTGGGGCTCCGCAGGCTAATGCTAAGTCCCTGGCTGCCCTGGCTGGGGCCCCCCAGGCTGGGGCTGGGTGCCTGGCTGCCCTGGCTGGGGGCCCCCAGGCTGGGGCTGGGTGCCTGGCTGCCCAGCCTGGGGCTCCGCAGGCTAACGCTAAGTCCCTGGCTGCCTGGGCTGGGGCTCCGCAGGCTAACGCTAAGTCCCTGGCTGCCTGGGCTGGGGCCCCCCAGGCTGGGGCTGGGTGCCTGGCTGCCCAGCCTGGGGCCCTGCAGGCTGGGGCGGGGTGCCTGGCTGCCTGGCCCGGGGACCCCCAGGCTGGGGCTGGGTGCCCGGCTGCCCAGCCTGGGGCCCTGCAGCCTGGGTGTAAGTCCCTGCCTGCCCAGCCTGGGGCCCTGCAGGCTGGGGCGGGGTGCCTGGCTGCCTGGCCCGGGGACCCCCAGGCTGGGGCTGGGTGCCCGGCTGCCCAGCCTGGGGCCCTGCAGCCTGGGTGTAAGTCCCTGCCTGCCCAGCCTGGGGCCCTGCAGGCTGGGGCGGGGTGCCTGGCTGCCTGGCCCGGGGACCCCCAGGCTGGGGCTGGGTGCCCGGCTGCCCAGCCTGGGGCCCTGCAGCCTGGGTGTAAGTCCCTGCCTGCCCAGCCTGGGGCCCTGCAGGCTGGGGCGGGGTGCCTGGCTGCCTGGCCCGGGGACCCCCAGGCTGGGGCTGGGTGCCCGGCTGCCCAGCCTGGGGCCCTGCAGCCTGGGTGTAAGTCCCTGCCTGCCCAGCCCGGGGCCCTGCAGCCTGGGTGTAAGTCCCTGCCTGCCCAGCCTGGGGCCCTGCAGGCTGGGGCGGGGTGCCTGGCTGCCTGGCCCGGGGACCCCCAGGCTGGGGCTGGGTGCCCGGCTGCCCAGCCCGGGGCCCTGCAGCCTGGGTGTAAGTCCCTGCCTGCCCGGCCCGGGTCCCTCCAGGCTGGGTGTAAGTGCCTGGCTGCCCGGCCCGGGTCCCCGCAGGCTAATGCTAAGCCCCTGCCTGCCGAGGCTGTGTCCCTGCATGCTAATGCTACGCAGGAGCTGGCTCACCCTCCTGCTCCCAGGCTCCGCTTTGGGCCTTAAAAAGCTGTCATTTTGCTCAAAAATGGGGCAAAAGGGGCTCCGGCGGAGCCCAGAGGGGCCCCGCTGCGTTGCCGGGCGGGGTCTGAGCCGAACCGGGCCGCCGTGGCCCGCCACGGGCCGCCCCGAGTCTCACCCAGCGCCGCTGATGTGATTCTGCATGAAATACCAGCTCAATCCACGAGGGGCGCTAATAAAATTGCAATACCGGCAGCATCCTCGAGAGGGCGCCATTTCCCCGGTGCCAGACCACCGGAGGACGAGGAAAGGTAACGGGGGAGAAACGGGCGACTGTCATCACATATATATGGATTGGGCTCTGTCGAAGGAGACCTCCAGAGGCCCCACACAATGCGCTTAAGCCAATCCGACCGACGAGCGCCTGCCGTCGGACACTTTTAGCTGGTATTTGGCCTCTACCTGCTGGAAGTCTGTGCTTCCAGAGGGAGAGGCCGGCCTGCCGCCCGAGCGCATACGAGCACCAGTGCAGACGGTCGTACACGGCCAGCGCGTGTTCGGCCTCTCCGCCCGGAACCGACACGGGGTTGTGTGTTGTTGTTTTTTTTTTTTTTTTGTTTTTTTTTTTGGACAAGAGTCTCACTCACTCTGGAGGTGGAGAGGGGGCCCTCCGGCCGTCCGCTGCCCAGCCACGAAGCACCGATCCCGGATAGCCGAAGCGGGCCGACCCACCCTCCTGGAGCTCCGGAACCAAAGTGGGTTTTCGGGCTCCCCGCCTCGGAGGCTCCTCCCCGGTCACGCGGGCGGCCCCCACAGCGCCTCCTGCTGGTTCTCTGAGAGAGTGGCTTCCAGAGAGAGGGAAGGGGAAGCCGGCAGGTGGCTGCCCGGCAACAGTGAGCCGTTCCGGCACGGTGTCGGCAGCGGCCCACCCCCCCGCCCCCTCCCGGAGGGCCGGCAGGCGGTTGCCCGGCAACGGCTACCCAGGCTAGGGGGCGCTATAGCGGCCACTGGAGGAAGCCCCTACGGCCCCGTTTTCTGCTTCTACAGGCAGGTGGCTTCCAGAGGGGCTGGAGGGAGGGCCGGCAGGCGGTTGCCCGGCAACGGCTACCCAGGCTAGGGGGCGCTATGGCGGCCACTGGGGGAAGCCCCTACGGCCCTGTTTTCTGCTTCTACCTGCACGTGGCTTCCAGAGGGGCTGGAGGAGGGCCGGCAGGCGGTTGCCCGGCAACGGCTACCCAGGCTAGGGGGCGCTATGGCGGCCACTTGGGGAAGCCCCTACGGCCCTGTTTTCTGCTTCTACCTGCACGTGGCTTCCAGAGGGGCTGGAGGAGGGCCGGCAGGCGGCTGCCCGGCAACGGCTACCCAGGCTAGGGGGCGCTATGGCGGCCACTGGGGGAAGCCCCTA
>NW_027172343.1:0-141013 GCF_040054535.1 Antennarius striatus | reverse complement strand
CATCCTCCGGTACTGCCTTTGGGCAGGAGTGGCTCATAGCTCAATGGTAGAGCGCAGGTTTTGAGAGCAGACTGCCCAGGCATCGGTGGTTCGAGACAGACAGACAGACAGACAGACAGACAGACAGACAGACAGACAGACAGACAGACAGACAGACAGACAGACAGACAGACAGACAGACAGACAGACAGACAGACAGACAGACAGACAGACAGACAGACAGACAGACAGACAGACAGACAGACAGACAGACAGACAGACAGACAGACAGACAGTTCAGATGTTGTTTTGATATTTTGTGAAATGAATGTGTGTCATTATGAAATGGTGATGTCTTATACATCCTCCGGTACTGCCTTTGGGCAGGAGTGGCTCATAGCTCAATGGTAGAGCGCAGGTTTTGAGAGCAGACTGCCCAGGCATCGGTGGTTCGAGACAGACAGACAGACAGACAGACAGACAGACAGACAGACAGACAGACAGACAGACAGACAGACAGACAGACAGACAGACAGACAGACAGACAGACAGACAGACAGACAGACAGACAGACAGACAGACAGACAGACAGACAGACAGACAGACAGACAGACAGACAGACAGACAGACAGACAGACAGACAGTTCAGATGTTGTTTTGATATTTTGTGAAATGAATGTGTGTCATTATGAAATGGTGATGTCTTATACATCCTCCGGTACTGCCTTTGGGCAGGAGTGGCTCATAGCTCAATGGTAGAGCGCAGGTTTTGAGAGCAGACTGCCCAGGCATCGGTGGTTCGAGACAGACAGACAGACAGACAGACAGACAGACAGACAGACAGACAGACAGACAGACAGACAGACAGACAGACAGACAGACAGACAGACAGACAGACAGACAGTTCAGATGTTGTTTTGATATTTTGTGAAATGAATGTGTGTCATTATGAAATGGTGATGTCTTATACATCCTCCGGTACTGCCTTTGGGCAGGAGTGGCTCATAGCTCAATGGTAGAGCGCAGGTTTTGAGAGCAGACTGCCCAGGCATCGGTGGTTCGAGACAGACAGACAGACAGACAGACAGACAGACAGACAGACAGACAGACAGACAGACAGACAGACAGACAGACAGACAGACAGACAGACAGACAGACAGACAGACAGACAGACAGACAGACAGACAGACAGACAGACAGACAGACAGACAGACAGACAGACAGACAGACAGACAGACAGACAGACAGACAGACAGACAGACAGACAGACAGACAGACAGACAGACAGACAGACAGACAGACAGACAGACAGACAGACAGACAGACAGACAGACAGACAGACAGTTCAGATGTTGTTTTGATATTTTGTGAAATGAATGTGTGTCATTATGAAATGGTGATGTCTTATACATCCTCCGGTACTGCCTTTGGGCAGGAGTGGCTCATAGCTCAATGGTAGAGCGCAGGTTTTGAGAGCAGACTGCCCAGGCATCGGTGGTTCGAGACAGACAGACAGACAGACAGACAGACAGACAGACAGACAGACAGACAGACAGACAGACAGACAGACAGACAGACAGACAGACAGACAGACAGACAGACAGACAGACAGACAGACAGACAGACAGACAGACAGACAGACAGACAGACAGACAGACAGACAGACAGACAGACAGACAGACAGACAGACAGACAGACAGACAGACAGACAGACAGACAGACAGACAGACAGACAGACAGACAGACAGACAGACAGACAGACAGACAGACAGACAGACAGACAGTTCAGATGTTGTTTTGATATTTTGTGAAATGAATGTGTGTCATTATGAAATGGTGATGTCTTATACATCCTCCGGTACTGCCTTTGGGCAGGAGTGGCTCATAGCTCAATGGTAGAGCGCAGGTTTTGAGAGCAGACTGCCCAGGCATCGGTGGTTCGAGACAGACAGACAGACAGACAGACAGACAGACAGACAGACAGACAGACAGACAGACAGACAGACAGACAGACAGACAGACAGACAGACAGACAGACAGACAGACAGACAGACAGACAGACAGACAGACAGACAGACAGACAGACAGACAGACAGACAGACAGACAGACAGACAGACAGACAGACAGACAGACAGACAGACAGACAGACAGACAGACAGACAGACAGACAGACAGTTCAGATGTTGTTTTGATATTTTGTGAAATGAATGTGTGTCATTATGAAATGGTGATGTCTTATACATCCTCCGGTACTGCCTTTGGGCAGGAGTGGCTCATAGCTCAATGGTAGAGCGCAGGTTTTGAGAGCAGACTGCCCAGGCATCGGTGGTTCGAGACAGACAGACAGACAGACAGACAGACAGACAGACAGACAGACAGACAGACAGACAGACAGACAGACAGACAGACAGACAGACAGACAGACAGACAGACAGACAGACAGACAGACAGACAGACAGACAGACAGACAGACAGACAGACAGACAGACAGACAGACAGACAGACAGACAGACAGACAGACAGACAGACAGACAGACAGTTCAGATGTTGTTTTGATATTTTGTGAAATGAATGTGTGTCATTATGAAATGGTGATGTCTTATACATCCTCCGGTACTGCCTTTGGGCAGGAGTGGCTCATAGCTCAATGGTAGAGCGCAGGTTTTGAGAGCAGACTGCCCAGGCATCGGTGGTTCGAGACAGACAGACAGACAGACAGACAGACAGACAGACAGACAGACAGACAGACAGACAGACAGACAGACAGACAGACAGACAGACAGACAGACAGACAGACAGACAGACAGACAGACAGACAGACAGACAGACAGACAGACAGACAGACAGACAGACAGACAGACAGACAGACAGACAGACAGACAGACAGACAGACAGACAGACAGACAGACAGACAGACAGACAGACAGACAGACAGACAGACAGACAGACAGACAGACAGACAGACAGACAGACAGACAGACAGACAGACAGACAGACAGACAGACAGACAGACAGACAGACAGACAGACAGACAGACAGACAGACAGACAGACAGACAGACAGACAGACAGACAGACAGACAGACAGACAGACAGACAGTTCAGATGTTGTTTTGATATTTTGTGAAATGAATGTGTGTCATTATGAAATGGTGATGTCTTATACATCCTCCGGTACTGCCTTTGGGCAGGAGTGGCTCATAGCTCAATGGTAGAGCGCAGGTTTTGAGAGCAGACTGCCCAGGCATCGGTGGTTCGAGACAGACAGACAGACAGACAGACAGACAGACAGACAGACAGACAGACAGACAGACAGACAGACAGACAGACAGACAGACAGACAGACAGACAGACAGACAGACAGACAGACAGACAGACAGACAGACAGACAGACAGACAGACAGACAGACAGACAGACAGACAGACAGACAGACAGACAGACAGACAGACAGACAGACAGACAGACAGACAGACAGACAGACAGACAGACAGACAGACAGACAGACAGACAGACAGACAGACAGACAGACAGACAGACAGACAGACAGACAGACAGACAGACAGACAGACAGACAGACAGACAGACAGACAGACAGTTCAGATGTTGTTTTGATATTTTGTGAAATGAATGTGTGTCATTATGAAATGGTGATGTCTTATACATCCTCCGGTACTGCCTTTGGGCAGGAGTGGCTCATAGCTCAATGGTAGAGCGCAGGTTTTGAGAGCAGACTGCCCAGGCATCGGTGGTTCGAGACAGACAGACAGACAGACAGACAGACAGACAGACAGACAGACAGACAGACAGACAGACAGACAGACAGACAGACAGACAGACAGACAGACAGACAGACAGACAGACAGACAGACAGACAGACAGACAGACAGACAGACAGACAGACAGTTCAGATGTTGTTTTGATATTTTGTGAAATGAATGTGTGTCATTATGAAATGGTGATGTCTTATACATCCTCCGGTACTGCCTTTGGGCAGGAGTGGCTCATAGCTCAATGGTAGAGCGCAGGTTTTGAGAGCAGACTGCCCAGGCATCGGTGGTTCGAGACAGACAGACAGACAGACAGACAGACAGACAGACAGACAGACAGACAGACAGACAGACAGACAGACAGACAGACAGACAGACAGACAGACAGACAGACAGACAGACAGACAGACAGACAGACAGACAGACAGACAGACAGACAGACAGACAGACAGACAGACAGACAGACAGACAGACAGACAGACAGACAGACAGACAGACAGACAGACAGACAGACAGACAGACAGACAGACAGACAGACAGACAGACAGACAGACAGACAGACAGACAGACAGACAGACAGACAGACAGACAGACAGACAGACAGACAGACAGACAGACAGACAGACAGACAGACAGTTCAGATGTTGTTTTGATATTTTGTGAAATGAATGTGTGTCATTATGAAATGGTGATGTCTTATACATCCTCCGGTACTGCCTTTGGGCAGGAGTGGCTCATAGCTCAATGGTAGAGCGCAGGTTTTGAGAGCAGACTGCCCAGGCATCGGTGGTTCGAGACAGACAGACAGACAGACAGACAGACAGACAGACAGACAGACAGACAGACAGACAGACAGACAGACAGTTCAGATGTTGTTTTGATATTTTGTGAAATGAATGTGTGTCATTATGAAATGGTGATGTCTTATACATCCTCCGGTACTGCCTTTGGGCAGGAGTGGCTCATAGCTCAATGGTAGAGCGCAGGTTTTGAGAGCAGACTGCCCAGGCATCGGTGGTTCGAGACAGACAGACAGACAGACAGACAGACAGACAGACAGACAGACAGACAGACAGACAGACAGACAGACAGACAGACAGTTCAGATGTTGTTTTGATATTTTGTGAAATGAATGTGTGTCATTATGAAATGGTGATGTCTTATACATCCTCCGGTACTGCCTTTGGGCAGGAGTGGCTCATAGCTCAATGGTAGAGCGCAGGTTTTGAGAGCAGACTGCCCAGGCATCGGTGGTTCGAGACAGACAGACAGACAGACAGACAGACAGACAGACAGACAGACAGACAGACAGACAGACAGACAGACAGACAGTTCAGATGTTGTTTTGATATTTTGTGAAATGAATGTGTGTCATTATGAAATGGTGATGTCTTATACATCCTCCGGTACTGCCTTTGGGCAGGAGTGGCTCATAGCTCAATGGTAGAGCGCAGGTTTTGAGAGCAGACTGCCCAGGCATCGGTGGTTCGAGACAGACAGACAGACAGACAGACAGACAGACAGACAGACAGACAGACAGACAGACAGACAGACAGACAGACAGTTCAGATGTTGTTTTGATATTTTGTGAAATGAATGTGTGTCATTATGAAATGGTGATGTCTTATACATCCTCCGGTACTGCCTTTGGGCAGGAGTGGCTCATAGCTCAATGGTAGAGCGCAGGTTTTGAGAGCAGACTGCCCAGGCATCGGTGGTTCGAGACAGACAGACAGACAGACAGACAGACAGACAGACAGACAGACAGACAGACAGACAGACAGACAGACAGTTCAGATGTTGTTTTGATATTTTGTGAAATGAATGTGTGTCATTATGAAATGGTGATGTCTTATACATCCTCCGGTACTGCCTTTGGGCAGGAGTGGCTCATAGCTCAATGGTAGAGCGCAGGTTTTGAGAGCAGACTGCCCAGGCATCGGTGGTTCGAGACAGACAGACAGACAGACAGACAGACAGACAGACAGACAGACAGACAGACAGACAGACAGTTCAGATGTTGTTTTGATATTTTGTGAAATGAATGTGTGTCATTATGAAATGGTGATGTCTTATACATCCTCCGGTACTGCCTTTGGGCAGGAGTGGCTCATAGCTCAATGGTAGAGCGCAGGTTTTGAGAGCAGACTGCCCAGGCATCGGTGGTTCGAGACAGACAGACAGACAGACAGACAGACAGACAGACAGACAGTTCAGATGTTGTTTTGATATTTTGTGAAATGAATGTGTGTCATTATGAAATGGTGATGTCTTATACATCCTCCGGTACTGCCTTTGGGCAGGAGTGGCTCATAGCTCAATGGTAGAGCGCAGGTTTTGAGAGCAGACTGCCCAGGCATCGGTGGTTCGAGACAGACAGACAGACAGACAGACAGACAGACAGACAGACAGTTCAGATGTTGTTTTGATATTTTGTGAAATGAATGTGTGTCATTATGAAATGGTGATGTCTTATACATCCTCCGGTACTGCCTTTGGGCAGGAGTGGCTCATAGCTCAATGGTAGAGCGCAGGTTTTGAGAGCAGACTGCCCAGGCATCGGTGGTTCGAGACAGACAGACAGACAGACAGACAGACAGACAGACAGTTCAGATGTTGTTTTGATATTTTGTGAAATGAATGTGTGTCATTATGAAATGGTGATGTCTTATACATCCTCCGGTACTGCCTTTGGGCAGGAGTGGCTCATAGCTCAATGGTAGAGCGCAGGTTTTGAGAGCAGACTGCCCAGGCATCGGTGGTTCGAGACAGACAGACAGACAGACAGACAGACAGACAGTTCAGATGTTGTTTTGATATTTTGTGAAATGAATGTGTGTCATTATGAAATGGTGATGTCTTATACATCCTCCGGTACTGCCTTTGGGCAGGAGTGGCTCATAGCTCAATGGTAGAGCGCAGGTTTTGAGAGCAGACTGCCCAGGCATCGGTGGTTCGAGACAGACAGACAGACAGACAGACAGACAGACAGTTCAGATGTTGTTTTGATATTTTGTGAAATGAATGTGTGTCATTATGAAATGGTGATGTCTTATACATCCTCCGGTACTGCCTTTGGGCAGGAGTGGCTCATAGCTCAATGGTAGAGCGCAGGTTTTGAGAGCAGACTGCCCAGGCATCGGTGGTTCGAGACAGACAGACAGACAGACAGACAGACAGACAGTTCAGATGTTGTTTTGATATTTTGTGAAATGAATGTGTGTCATTATGAAATGGTGATGTCTTATACATCCTCCGGTACTGCCTTTGGGCAGGAGTGGCTCATAGCTCAATGGTAGAGCGCAGGTTTTGAGAGCAGACTGCCCAGGCATCGGTGGTTCCAGACAGACAGACAGACAGACAGACAGACAGACAGTTCAGATGTTGTTTTGATATTTTGTGAAATGAATGTGTGTCATTATGAAATGGTGATGTCTTATACATCCTCCGGTACTGCCTTTGGGCAGGAGTGGCTCATAGCTCAATGGTAGAGCGCAGGTTTTGAGAGCAGACTGCCCAGGCATCGGTGGTTCCAGACAGACAGACAGACAGTTCAGATGTTGTTTTGATATTTTGTGAAATGAATGTGTGTCATTATGAAATGGTGATGTCTTATACATCCTCCGGTACTGCCTTTGGGCAGGAGTGGCTCATAGCTCAATGGTAGAGCGCAGGTTTTGAGAGCAGACTGCCCAGGCATCGGTGGTTCGAGACAGACAGACAGACAGACAGACAGACAGACAGTTCAGATGTTGTTTTGATATTTTGTGAAATGAATGTGTGTCATTATGAAATGGTGATGTCTTATACATCCTCCGGTACTGCCTTTGGGCAGGAGTGGCTCATAGCTCAATGGTAGAGCGCAGGTTTTGAGAGCAGACTGCCCAGGCATCGGTGGTTCGAGACAGACAGACAGACAGACAGACAGACAGACAGACAGACAGACAGACAGACAGACAGACAGACAGACAGACAGACAGACAGACAGACAGACAGACAGACAGACAGACAGACAGACAGACAGACAGACAGACAGACAGACAGACAGACAGACAGACAGACAGACAGACAGACAGACAGACAGACAGACAGACAGACAGACAGACAGACAGACAGACAGACAGACAGACAGACAGACAGACAGACAGACAGACAGACAGACAGACAGACAGACAGACAGACAGACAGACAGACAGACAGACAGACAGACAGACAGACAGACAGACAGACAGACAGACAGACAGACAGACAGACAGACAGACAGACAGACAGACAGACAGACAGACAGACAGACAGACAGACAGACAGACAGACAGACAGACAGACAGACAGACAGACAGACAGACAGACAGACAGACAGACAGACAGACAGACAGACAGACAGACAGACAGACAGACAGACAGACAGACAGACAGACAGACAGACAGACAGACAGTTCAGATGTTGTTTTGATATTTTGTGAAATGAATGTGTGTCATTATGAAATGGTGATGTCTTATACATCCTCCGGTACTGCCTTTGGGCAGGAGTGGCTCATAGCTCAATGGTAGAGCGCAGGTTTTGAGAGCAGACTGCCCAGGCATCGGTGGTTCGAGACAGACAGACAGACAGACAGACAGACAGACAGACAGACAGACAGACAGACAGACAGACAGACAGACAGACAGACAGACAGACAGACAGACAGACAGACAGACAGACAGACAGACAGACAGACAGACAGACAGACAGACAGACAGACAGACAGACAGACAGACAGACAGACAGACAGACAGACAGACAGACAGACAGACAGACAGACAGACAGACAGACAGACAGACAGACAGACAGACAGACAGACAGACAGACAGACAGACAGACAGACAGACAGACAGACAGACAGACAGACAGACAGACAGACAGACAGACAGACAGACAGACAGACAGACAGACAGACAGACAGACAGACAGACAGACAGACAGACAGACAGACAGACAGACAGACAGACAGACAGACAGACAGACAGACAGACAGACAGACAGACAGACAGACAGACAGTTCAGATGTTGTTTTGATATTTTGTGAAATGAATGTGTGTCATTATGAAATGGTGATGTCTTATACATCCTCCGGTACTGCCTTTGGGCAGGAGTGGCTCATAGCTCAATGGTAGAGCGCAGGTTTTGAGAGCAGACTGCCCAGGCATCGGTGGTTCGAGACAGACAGACAGACAGACAGACAGACAGACAGACAGACAGACAGACAGACAGACAGACAGACAGACAGACAGACAGACAGACAGACAGACAGACAGACAGACAGACAGACAGACAGACAGACAGACAGACAGACAGACAGACAGACAGACAGACAGACAGACAGACAGACAGACAGACAGACAGACAGACAGACAGACAGACAGACAGACAGACAGACAGACAGACAGACAGACAGACAGACAGACAGACAGACAGACAGACAGACAGACAGACAGACAGACAGACAGACAGACAGACAGACAGACAGACAGACAGACAGACAGACAGACAGACAGACAGACAGTTCAGATGTTGTTTTGATATTTTGTGAAATGAATGTGTGTCATTATGAAATGGTGATGTCTTATACATCCTCCGGTACTGCCTTTGGGCAGGAGTGGCTCATAGCTCAATGGTAGAGCGCAGGTTTTGAGAGCAGACTGCCCAGGCATCGGTGGTTCGAGACAGACAGACAGACAGACAGACAGACAGACAGACAGACAGACAGACAGACAGACAGACAGACAGACAGACAGACAGACAGACAGACAGACAGACAGACAGACAGACAGACAGACAGACAGACAGACAGACAGACAGACAGACAGACAGACAGACAGACAGACAGACAGACAGACAGACAGACAGACAGACAGACAGACAGACAGACAGACAGACAGACAGACAGACAGACAGACAGACAGACAGACAGACAGACAGACAGACAGACAGACAGACAGACAGACAGACAGACAGACAGACAGTTCAGATGTTGTTTTGATATTTTGTGAAATGAATGTGTGTCATTATGAAATGGTGATGTCTTATACATCCTCCGGTACTGCCTTTGGGCAGGAGTGGCTCATAGCTCAATGGTAGAGCGCAGGTTTTGAGAGCAGACTGCCCAGGCATCGGTGGTTCGAGACAGACAGACAGACAGACAGACAGACAGACAGACAGACAGACAGACAGACAGACAGACAGACAGACAGACAGACAGACAGACAGACAGACAGACAGACAGACAGACAGACAGACAGACAGACAGACAGACAGACAGACAGACAGACAGACAGACAGACAGACAGACAGACAGACAGACAGACAGACAGACAGACAGACAGACAGACAGACAGACAGACAGACAGACAGACAGACAGACAGACAGACAGACAGACAGACAGACAGACAGACAGACAGACAGACAGACAGACAGACAGACAGACAGACAGACAGACAGTTCAGATGTTGTTTTGATATTTTGTGAAATGAATGTGTGTCATTATGAAATGGTGATGTCTTATACATCCTCCGGTACTGCCTTTGGGCAGGAGTGGCTCATAGCTCAATGGTAGAGCGCAGGTTTTGAGAGCAGACTGCCCAGGCATCGGTGGTTCGAGACAGACAGACAGACAGACAGACAGACAGACAGACAGACAGACAGACAGACAGACAGACAGACAGACAGACAGACAGACAGACAGACAGACAGACAGACAGACAGACAGACAGACAGACAGACAGACAGACAGACAGACAGACAGACAGACAGACAGACAGACAGACAGACAGACAGACAGACAGACAGACAGACAGACAGACAGACAGACAGACAGACAGACAGACAGACAGACAGACAGACAGACAGACAGTTCAGATGTTGTTTTGATATTTTGTGAAATGAATGTGTGTCATTATGAAATGGTGATGTCTTATACATCCTCCGGTACTGCCTTTGGGCAGGAGTGGCTCATAGCTCAATGGTAGAGCGCAGGTTTTGAGAGCAGACTGCCCAGGCATCGGTGGTTCGAGACAGACAGACAGACAGACAGACAGACAGACAGACAGACAGACAGACAGACAGACAGACAGACAGACAGACAGACAGACAGACAGACAGACAGACAGACAGACAGACAGACAGACAGACAGACAGACAGACAGACAGACAGACAGACAGACAGACAGACAGACAGACAGACAGACAGACAGACAGACAGACAGACAGACAGACAGACAGACAGACAGACAGACAGACAGACAGACAGACAGACAGACAGACAGACAGTTCAGATGTTGTTTTGATATTTTGTGAAATGAATGTGTGTCATTATGAAATGGTGATGTCTTATACATCCTCCGGTACTGCCTTTGGGCAGGAGTGGCTCATAGCTCAATGGTAGAGCGCAGGTTTTGAGAGCAGACTGCCCAGGCATCGGTGGTTCGAGACAGACAGACAGACAGACAGACAGACAGACAGACAGACAGACAGACAGACAGACAGACAGACAGACAGACAGACAGACAGACAGACAGACAGACAGACAGACAGACAGACAGACAGACAGACAGACAGACAGACAGACAGACAGACAGACAGACAGACAGACAGACAGACAGACAGACAGACAGACAGACAGACAGACAGACAGACAGACAGACAGACAGACAGACAGACAGACAGACAGACAGACAGACAGACAGTTCAGATGTTGTTTTGATATTTTGTGAAATGAATGTGTGTCATTATGAAATGGTGATGTCTTATACATCCTCCGGTACTGCCTTTGGGCAGGAGTGGCTCATAGCTCAATGGTAGAGCGCAGGTTTTGAGAGCAGACTGCCCAGGCATCGGTGGTTCGAGACAGACAGACAGACAGACAGACAGACAGACAGACAGACAGACAGACAGTTCAGATGTTGTTTTGATATTTTGTGAAATGAATGTGTGTCATTATGAAATGGTGATGTCTTATACATCCTCCGGTACTGCCTTTGGGCAGGAGTGGCTCATAGCTCAATGGTAGAGCGCAGGTTTTGAGAGCAGACTGCCCAGGCATCGGTGGTTCGAGACAGACAGACAGACAGACAGACAGACAGACAGACAGACAGACAGACAGACAGACAGACAGACAGACAGTTCAGATGTTGTTTTGATATTTTGTGAAATGAATGTGTGTCATTATGAAATGGTGATGTCTTATACATCCTCCGGTACTGCCTTTGGGCAGGAGTGGCTCATAGCTCAATGGTAGAGCGCAGGTTTTGAGAGCAGACTGCCCAGGCATCGGTGGTTCGAGACAGACAGACAGACAGACAGACAGACAGACAGACAGACAGACAGACAGACAGACAGACAGACAGACAGACAGACAGACAGACAGACAGACAGACAGACAGACAGACAGACAGACAGACAGACAGACAGACAGACAGACAGACAGACAGACAGACAGACAGACAGACAGACAGACAGACAGACAGACAGACAGACAGACAGACAGACAGACAGACAGACAGACAGACAGACAGACAGACAGACAGACAGACAGACAGACAGACAGACAGACAGACAGACAGACAGACAGACAGACAGACAGACAGACAGACAGACAGACAGACAGACAGACAGACAGACAGACAGACAGACAGACAGACAGACAGACAGACAGACAGACAGACAGACAGACAGACAGACAGACAGACAGACAGACAGACAGACAGACAGACAGACAGACAGACAGACAGACAGACAGACAGACAGACAGACAGACAGACAGACAGACAGTTCAGATGTTGTTTTGATATTTTGTGAAATGAATGTGTGTCATTATGAAATGGTGATGTCTTATACATCCTCCGGTACTGCCTTTGGGCAGGAGTGGCTCATAGCTCAATGGTAGAGCGCAGGTTTTGAGAGCAGACTGCCCAGGCATCGGTGGTTCGAGACAGACAGACAGACAGACAGACAGACAGACAGTTCAGATGTTGTTTTGATATTTTGTGAAATGAATGTGTGTCATTATGAAATGGTGATGTCTTATACATCCTCCGGTACTGCCTTTGGGCAGGAGTGGCTCATAGCTCAATGGTAGAGCGCAGGTTTTGAGAGCAGACTGCCCAGGCATCGGTGGTTCGAGACAGACAGACAGACAGACAGACAGACAGACAGTTCAGATGTTGTTTTGATATTTTGTGAAATGAATGTGTGTCATTATGAAATGGTGATGTCTTATACATCCTCCGGTACTGCCTTTGGGCAGGAGTGGCTCATAGCTCAATGGTAGAGCGCAGGTTTTGAGAGCAGACTGCCCAGGCATCGGTGGTTCGAGACAGACAGACAGACAGACAGACAGACAGACAGTTCAGATGTTGTTTTGATATTTTGTGAAATGAATGTGTGTCATTATGAAATGGTGATGTCTTATACATCCTCCGGTACTGCCTTTGGGCAGGAGTGGCTCATAGCTCAATGGTAGAGCGCAGGTTTTGAGAGCAGACTGCCCAGGCATCGGTGGTTCGAGACAGACAGACAGACAGACAGACAGACAGACAGTTCAGATGTTGTTTTGATATTTTGTGAAATGAATGTGTGTCATTATGAAATGGTGATGTCTTATACATCCTCCGGTACTGCCTTTGGGCAGGAGTGGCTCATAGCTCAATGGTAGAGCGCAGGTTTTGAGAGCAGACTGCCCAGGCATCGGTGGTTCGAGACAGACAGACAGACAGACAGACAGACAGACAGTTCAGATGTTGTTTTGATATTTTGTGAAATGAATGTGTGTCATTATGAAATGGTGATGTCTTATACATCCTCCGGTACTGCCTTTGGGCAGGAGTGGCTCATAGCTCAATGGTAGAGCGCAGGTTTTGAGAGCAGACTGCCCAGGCATCGGTGGTTCGAGACAGACAGACAGACAGACAGACAGACAGACAGTTCAGATGTTGTTTTGATATTTTGTGAAATGAATGTGTGTCATTATGAAATGGTGATGTCTTATACATCCTCCGGTACTGCCTTTGGGCAGGAGTGGCTCATAGCTCAATGGTAGAGCGCAGGTTTTGAGAGCAGACTGCCCAGGCATCGGTGGTTCGAGACAGACAGACAGACAGACAGACAGACAGACAGTTCAGATGTTGTTTTGATATTTTGTGAAATGAATGTGTGTCATTATGAAATGGTGATGTCTTATACATCCTCCGGTACTGCCTTTGGGCAGGAGTGGCTCATAGCTCAATGGTAGAGCGCAGGTTTTGAGAGCAGACTGCCCAGGCATCGGTGGTTCGAGACAGACAGACAGACAGACAGACAGACAGACAGTTCAGATGTTGTTTTGATATTTTGTGAAATGAATGTGTGTCATTATGAAATGGTGATGTCTTATACATCCTCCGGTACTGCCTTTGGGCAGGAGTGGCTCATAGCTCAATGGTAGAGCGCAGGTTTTGAGAGCAGACTGCCCAGGCATCGGTGGTTCGAGACAGACAGACAGACAGACAGACAGACAGACAGTTCAGATGTTGTTTTGATATTTTGTGAAATGAATGTGTGTCATTATGAAATGGTGATGTCTTATACATCCTCCGGTACTGCCTTTGGGCAGGAGTGGCTCATAGCTCAATGGTAGAGCGCAGGTTTTGAGAGCAGACTGCCCAGGCATCGGTGGTTCCAGACAGACAGACAGACAGACAGACAGACAGACAGTTCAGATGTTGTTTTGATATTTTGTGAAATGAATGTGTGTCATTATGAAATGGTGATGTCTTATACATCCTCCGGTACTGCCTTTGGGCAGGAGTGGCTCATAGCTCAATGGTAGAGCGCAGGTTTTGAGAGCAGACTGCCCAGGCATCGGTGGTTCCAGACAGACAGACAGACAGACAGACAGACAGACAGTTCAGATGTTGTTTTGATATTTTGTGAAATGAATGTGTGTCATTATGAAATGGTGATGTCTTATACATCCTCCGGTACTGCCTTTGGGCAGGAGTGGCTCATAGCTCAATGGTAGAGCGCAGGTTTTGAGAGCAGACTGCCCAGGCATCGGTGGTTCCAGACAGACAGACAGACAGACAGACAGACAGACAGTTCAGATGTTGTTTTGATATTTTGTGAAATGAATGTGTGTCATTATGAAATGGTGATGTCTTATACATCCTCCGGTACTGCCTTTGGGCAGGAGTGGCTCATAGCTCAATGGTAGAGCGCAGGTTTTGAGAGCAGACTGCCCAGGCATCGGTGGTTCCAGACAGACAGACAGACAGACAGACAGACAGACAGTTCAGATGTTGTTTTGATATTTTGTGAAATGAATGTGTGTCATTATGAAATGGTGATGTCTTATACATCCTCCGGTACTGCCTTTGGGCAGGAGTGGCTCATAGCTCAATGGTAGAGCGCAGGTTTTGAGAGCAGACTGCCCAGGCATCGGTGGTTCCAGACAGACAGACAGACAGTTCAGATGTTGTTTTGATATTTTGTGAAATGAATGTGTGTCATTATGAAATGGTGATGTCTTATACATCCTCCGGTACTGCCTTTGGGCAGGAGTGGCTCATAGCTCAATGGTAGAGCGCAGGTTTTGAGAGCAGACTGCCCAGGCATCGGTGGTTCGAGACAGACAGACAGACAGACAGACAGACAGACAGTTCAGATGTTGTTTTGATATTTTGTGAAATGAATGTGTGTCATTATGAAATGGTGATGTCTTATACATCCTCCGGTACTGCCTTTGGGCAGGAGTGGCTCATAGCTCAATGGTAGAGCGCAGGTTTTGAGAGCAGACTGCCCAGGCATCGGTGGTTCGAGACAGACAGACAGACAGACAGACAGACAGACAGACAGACAGACAGACAGACAGTTCAGATGTTGTTTTGATATTTTGTGAAATGAATGTGTGTCATTATGAAATGGTGATGTCTTATACATCCTCCGGTACTGCCTTTGGGCAGGAGTGGCTCATAGCTCAATGGTAGAGCGCAGGTTTTGAGAGCAGACTGCCCAGGCATCGGTGGTTCGAGACAGACAGACAGACAGACAGACAGACAGACAGACAGACAGACAGTTCAGATGTTGTTTTGATATTTTGTGAAATGAATGTGTGTCATTATGAAATGGTGATGTCTTATACATCCTCCGGTACTGCCTTTGGGCAGGAGTGGCTCATAGCTCAATGGTAGAGCGCAGGTTTTGAGAGCAGACTGCCCAGGCATCGGTGGTTCGAGACAGACAGACAGACAGACAGACAGACAGACAGTTCAGATGTTGTTTTGATATTTTGTGAAATGAATGTGTGTCATTATGAAATGGTGATGTCTTATACATCCTCCGGTACTGCCTTTGGGCAGGAGTGGCTCATAGCTCAATGGTAGAGCGCAGGTTTTGAGAGCAGACTGCCCAGGCATCGGTGGTTCGAGACAGACAGACAGACAGACAGACAGACAGACAGACAGACAGACAGTTCAGATGTTGTTTTGATATTTTGTGAAATGAATGTGTGTCATTATGAAATGGTGATGTCTTATACATCCTCCGGTACTGCCTTTGGGCAGGAGTGGCTCATAGCTCAATGGTAGAGCGCAGGTTTTGAGAGCAGACTGCCCAGGCATCGGTGGTTCGAGACAGACAGACAGACAGACAGACAGACAGACAGACAGACAGACAGACAGACAGACAGACAGTTCAGATGTTGTTTTGATATTTTGTGAAATGAATGTGTGTCATTATGAAATGGTGATGTCTTATACATCCTCCGGTACTGCCTTTGGGCAGGAGTGGCTCATAGCTCAATGGTAGAGCGCAGGTTTTGAGAGCAGACTGCCCAGGCATCGGTGGTTCGAGACAGACAGACAGACAGACAGACAGACAGACAGACAGACAGACAGACAGACAGACAGACAGACAGTTCAGATGTTGTTTTGATATTTTGTGAAATGAATGTGTGTCATTATGAAATGGTGATGTCTTATACATCCTCCGGTACTGCCTTTGGGCAGGAGTGGCTCATAGCTCAATGGTAGAGCGCAGGTTTTGAGAGCAGACTGCCCAGGCATCGGTGGTTCGAGACAGACAGACAGACAGACAGACAGACAGACAGACAGTTCAGATGTTGTTTTGATATTTTGTGAAATGAATGTGTGTCATTATGAAATGGTGATGTCTTATACATCCTCCGGTACTGCCTTTGGGCAGGAGTGGCTCATAGCTCAATGGTAGAGCGCAGGTTTTGAGAGCAGACTGCCCAGGCATCGGTGGTTCGAGACAGACAGACAGACAGACAGACAGACAGACAGACAGTTCAGATGTTGTTTTGATATTTTGTGAAATGAATGTGTGTCATTATGAAATGGTGATGTCTTATACATCCTCCGGTACTGCCTTTGGGCAGGAGTGGCTCATAGCTCAATGGTAGAGCGCAGGTTTTGAGAGCAGACTGCCCAGGCATCGGTGGTTCGAGACAGACAGACAGACAGACAGACAGACAGACAGACAGACAGTTCAGATGTTGTTTTGATATTTTGTGAAATGAATGTGTGTCATTATGAAATGGTGATGTCTTATACATCCTCCGGTACTGCCTTTGGGCAGGAGTGGCTCATAGCTCAATGGTAGAGCGCAGGTTTTGAGAGCAGACTGCCCAGGCATCGGTGGTTCGAGACAGACAGACAGACAGACAGACAGACAGACAGACAGACAGACAGACAGACAGACAGACAGTTCAGATGTTGTTTTGATATTTTGTGAAATGAATGTGTGTCATTATGAAATGGTGATGTCTTATACATCCTCCGGTACTGCCTTTGGGCAGGAGTGGCTCATAGCTCAATGGTAGAGCGCAGGTTTTGAGAGCAGACTGCCCAGGCATCGGTGGTTCGAGACAGACAGACAGACAGACAGACAGACAGACAGACAGACAGACAGACAGACAGACAGACAGTTCAGATGTTGTTTTGATATTTTGTGAAATGAATGTGTGTCATTATGAAATGGTGATGTCTTATACATCCTCCGGTACTGCCTTTGGGCAGGAGTGGCTCATAGCTCAATGGTAGAGCGCAGGTTTTGAGAGCAGACTGCCCAGGCATCGGTGGTTCAGACAGACAGACAGACAGACAGACAGACAGACAGACAGACAGTTCAGATGTTGTTTTGATATTTTGTGAAATGAATGTGTGTCATTATGAAATGGTGATGTCTTATACATCCTCCGGTACTGCCTTTGGGCAGGAGTGGCTCATAGCTCAATGGTAGAGCGCAGGTTTTGAGAGCAGACTGCCCAGGCATCGGTGGTTCGAGACAGACAGACAGACAGACAGACAGACAGACAGACAGACAGACAGACAGACAGACAGACAGACAGACAGACAGACAGTTCAGATGTTGTTTTGATATTTTGTGAAATGAATGTGTGTCATTATGAAATGGTGATGTCTTATACATCCTCCGGTACTGCCTTTGGGCAGGAGTGGCTCATAGCTCAATGGTAGAGCGCAGGTTTTGAGAGCAGACTGCCCAGGCATCGGTGGTTCGAGACAGACAGACAGACAGACAGACAGACAGACAGACAGACAGACAGACAGTTCAGATGTTGTTTTGATATTTTGTGAAATGAATGTGTGTCATTATGAAATGGTGATGTCTTATACATCCTCCGGTACTGCCTTTGGGCAGGAGTGGCTCATAGCTCAATGGTAGAGCGCAGGTTTTGAGAGCAGACTGCCCAGGCATCGGTGGTTCGAGACAGACAGACAGACAGACAGACAGACAGACAGACAGACAGACAGACAGACAGTTCAGATGTTGTTTTGATATTTTGTGAAATGAATGTGTGTCATTATGAAATGGTGATGTCTTATACATCCTCCGGTACTGCCTTTGGGCAGGAGTGGCTCATAGCTCAATGGTAGAGCGCAGGTTTTGAGAGCAGACTGCCCAGGCATCGGTGGTTCGAGACAGACAGACAGACAGACAGACAGACAGACAGACAGACAGACAGACAGTTCAGATGTTGTTTTGATATTTTGTGAAATGAATGTGTGTCATTATGAAATGGTGATGTCTTATACATCCTCCGGTACTGCCTTTGGGCAGGAGTGGCTCATAGCTCAATGGTAGAGCGCAGGTTTTGAGAGCAGACTGCCCAGGCATCGGTGGTTCGCAGACAGACAGACAGACAGACAGACAGACAGACAGACAGACAGACAGACAGACAGACAGTTCAGATGTTGTTTTGATATTTTGTGAAATGAATGTGTGTCATTATGAAATGGTGATGTCTTATACATCCTCCGGTACTGCCTTTGGGCAGGAGTGGCTCATAGCTCAATGGTAGAGCGCAGGTTTTGAGAGCAGACTGCCCAGGCATCGGTGGTTCGAGACAGACAGACAGACAGACAGACAGACAGACAGACAGTTCAGATGTTGTTTTGATATTTTGTGAAATGAATGTGTGTCATTATGAAATGGTGATGTCTTATACATCCTCCGGTACTGCCTTTGGGCAGGAGTGGCTCATAGCTCAATGGTAGAGCGCAGGTTTTGAGAGCAGACTGCCCAGGCATCGGTGGTTCGAGACAGACAGACAGACAGACAGACAGACAGACAGACAGTTCAGATGTTGTTTTGATATTTTGTGAAATGAATGTGTGTCATTATGAAATGGTGATGTCTTATACATCCTCCGGTACTGCCTTTGGGCAGGAGTGGCTCATAGCTCAATGGTAGAGCGCAGGTTTTGAGAGCAGACTGCCCAGGCATCGGTGGTTCGAGACAGACAGACAGACAGACAGACAGACAGACAGACAGTTCAGATGTTGTTTTGATATTTTGTGAAATGAATGTGTGTCATTATGAAATGGTGATGTCTTATACATCCTCCGGTACTGCCTTTGGGCAGGAGTGGCTCATAGCTCAATGGTAGAGCGCAGGTTTTGAGAGCAGACTGCCCAGGCATCGGTGGTTCGAGACAGACAGACAGACAGACAGACAGACAGTTCAGATGTTGTTTTGATATTTTGTGAAATGAATGTGTGTCATTATGAAATGGTGATGTCTTATACATCCTCCGGTACTGCCTTTGGGCAGGAGTGGCTCATAGCTCAATGGTAGAGCGCAGGTTTTGAGAGCAGACTGCCCAGGCATCGGTGGTTCGAGACAGACAGACAGACAGACAGACAGACAGTTCAGATGTTGTTTTGATATTTTGTGAAATGAATGTGTGTCATTATGAAATGGTGATGTCTTATACATCCTCCGGTACTGCCTTTGGGCAGGAGTGGCTCATAGCTCAATGGTAGAGCGCAGGTTTTGAGAGCAGACTGCCCAGGCATCGGTGGTTCGAGACAGACAGACAGACAGACAGACAGACAGTTCAGATGTTGTTTTGATATTTTGTGAAATGAATGTGTGTCATTATGAAATGGTGATGTCTTATACATCCTCCGGTACTGCCTTTGGGCAGGAGTGGCTCATAGCTCAATGGTAGAGCGCAGGTTTTGAGAGCAGACTGCCCAGGCATCGGTGGTTCGAGACAGACAGACAGACAGACAGACAGACAGACAGTTCAGATGTTGTTTTGATATTTTGTGAAATGAATGTGTGTCATTATGAAATGGTGATGTCTTATACATCCTCCGGTACTGCCTTTGGGCAGGAGTGGCTCATAGCTCAATGGTAGAGCGCAGGTTTTGAGAGCAGACTGCCCAGGCATCGGTGGTTCGAGACAGACAGACAGACAGACAGACAGACAGTTCAGATGTTGTTTTGATATTTTGTGAAATGAATGTGTGTCATTATGAAATGGTGATGTCTTATACATCCTCCGGTACTGCCTTTGGGCAGGAGTGGCTCATAGCTCAATGGTAGAGCGCAGGTTTTGAGAGCAGACTGCCCAGGCATCGGTGGTTCGAGACAGACAGACAGACAGACAGACAGACAGTTCAGATGTTGTTTTGATATTTTGTGAAATGAATGTGTGTCATTATGAAATGGTGATGTCTTATACATCCTCCGGTACTGCCTTTGGGCAGGAGTGGCTCATAGCTCAATGGTAGAGCGCAGGTTTTGAGAGCAGACTGCCCAGGCATCGGTGGTTCGAGACAGACAGACAGACAGACAGACAGACAGACAGTTCAGATGTTGTTTTGATATTTTGTGAAATGAATGTGTGTCATTATGAAATGGTGATGTCTTATACATCCTCCGGTACTGCCTTTGGGCAGGAGTGGCTCATAGCTCAATGGTAGAGCGCAGGTTTTGAGAGCAGACTGCCCAGGCATCGGTGGTTCGAGACAGACAGACAGACAGACAGACAGACAGTTCAGATGTTGTTTTGATATTTTGTGAAATGAATGTGTGTCATTATGAAATGGTGATGTCTTATACATCCTCCGGTACTGCCTTTGGGCAGGAGTGGCTCATAGCTCAATGGTAGAGCGCAGGTTTTGAGAGCAGACTGCCCAGGCATCGGTGGTTCGAGACAGACAGACAGACAGACAGACAGACAGTTCAGATGTTGTTTTGATATTTTGTGAAATGAATGTGTGTCATTATGAAATGGTGATGTCTTATACATCCTCCGGTACTGCCTTTGGGCAGGAGTGGCTCATAGCTCAATGGTAGAGCGCAGGTTTTGAGAGCAGACTGCCCAGGCATCGGTGGTTCGAGACAGACAGACAGACAGACAGACAGACAGTTCAGATGTTGTTTTGATATTTTGTGAAATGAATGTGTGTCATTATGAAATGGTGATGTCTTATACATCCTCCGGTACTGCCTTTGGGCAGGAGTGGCTCATAGCTCAATGGTAGAGCGCAGGTTTTGAGAGCAGACTGCCCAGGCATCGGTGGTTCGAGACAGACAGACAGACAGACAGACAGTTCAGATGTTGTTTTGATATTTTGTGAAATGAATGTGTGTCATTATGAAATGGTGATGTCTTATACATCCTCCGGTACTGCCTTTGGGCAGGAGTGGCTCATAGCTCAATGGTAGAGCGCAGGTTTTGAGAGCAGACTGCCCAGGCATCGGTGGTTCGAGACAGACAGACAGACAGACAGACAGTTCAGATGTTGTTTTGATATTTTGTGAAATGAATGTGTGTCATTATGAAATGGTGATGTCTTATACATCCTCCGGTACTGCCTTTGGGCAGGAGTGGCTCATAGCTCAATGGTAGAGCGCAGGTTTTGAGAGCAGACTGCCCAGGCATCGGTGGTTCGAGACAGACAGACAGACAGACAGACAGTTCAGATGTTGTTTTGATATTTTGTGAAATGAATGTGTGTCATTATGAAATGGTGATGTCTTATACATCCTCCGGTACTGCCTTTGGGCAGGAGTGGCTCATAGCTCAATGGTAGAGCGCAGGTTTTGAGAGCAGACTGCCCAGGCATCGGTGGTTCGAGACAGACAGACAGACAGACAGACAGTTCAGATGTTGTTTTGATATTTTGTGAAATGAATGTGTGTCATTATGAAATGGTGATGTCTTATACATCCTCCGGTACTGCCTTTGGGCAGGAGTGGCTCATAGCTCAATGGTAGAGCGCAGGTTTTGAGAGCAGACTGCCCAGGCATCGGTGGTTCGAGACAGACAGACAGACAGACAGACAGTTCAGATGTTGTTTTGATATTTTGTGAAATGAATGTGTGTCATTATGAAATGGTGATGTCTTATACATCCTCCGGTACTGCCTTTGGGCAGGAGTGGCTCATAGCTCAATGGTAGAGCGCAGGTTTTGAGAGCAGACTGCCCAGGCATCGGTGGTTCGAGACAGACAGACAGACAGACAGACAGTTCAGATGTTGTTTTGATATTTTGTGAAATGAATGTGTGTCATTATGAAATGGTGATGTCTTATACATCCTCCGGTACTGCCTTTGGGCAGGAGTGGCTCATAGCTCAATGGTAGAGCGCAGGTTTTGAGAGCAGACTGCCCAGGCATCGGTGGTTCGAGACAGACAGACAGACAGACAGACAGACAGTTCAGATGTTGTTTTGATATTTTGTGAAATGAATGTGTGTCATTATGAAATGGTGATGTCTTATACATCCTCCGGTACTGCCTTTGGGCAGGAGTGGCTCATAGCTCAATGGTAGAGCGCAGGTTTTGAGAGCAGACTGCCCAGGCATCGGTGGTTCGAGACAGACAGACAGACAGACAGACAGACAGTTCAGATGTTGTTTTGATATTTTGTGAAATGAATGTGTGTCATTATGAAATGGTGATGTCTTATACATCCTCCGGTACTGCCTTTGGGCAGGAGTGGCTCATAGCTCAATGGTAGAGCGCAGGTTTTGAGAGCAGACTGCCCAGGCATCGGTGGTTCGAGACAGACAGACAGACAGACAGACAGACAGACAGTTCAGATGTTGTTTTGATATTTTGTGAAATGAATGTGTGTCATTATGAAATGGTGATGTCTTATACATCCTCCGGTACTGCCTTTGGGCAGGAGTGGCTCATAGCTCAATGGTAGAGCGCAGGTTTTGAGAGCAGACTGCCCAGGCATCGGTGGTTCGAGACAGACAGACAGACAGACAGACAGACAGACAGTTCAGATGTTGTTTTGATATTTTGTGAAATGAATGTGTGTCATTATGAAATGGTGATGTCTTATACATCCTCCGGTACTGCCTTTGGGCAGGAGTGGCTCATAGCTCAATGGTAGAGCGCAGGTTTTGAGAGCAGACTGCCCAGGCATCGGTGGTTCGAGACAGACAGACAGACAGACAGACAGACAGACAGTTCAGATGTTGTTTTGATATTTTGTGAAATGAATGTGTGTCATTATGAAATGGTGATGTCTTATACATCCTCCGGTACTGCCTTTGGGCAGGAGTGGCTCATAGCTCAATGGTAGAGCGCAGGTTTTGAGAGCAGACTGCCCAGGCATCGGTGGTTCGAGACAGACAGACAGACAGACAGACAGTTCAGATGTTGTTTTGATATTTTGTGAAATGAATGTGTGTCATTATGAAATGGTGATGTCTTATACATCCTCCGGTACTGCCTTTGGGCAGGAGTGGCTCATAGCTCAATGGTAGAGCGCAGGTTTTGAGAGCAGACTGCCCAGGCATCGGTGGTTCGAGACAGACAGACAGACAGACAGACAGTTCAGATGTTGTTTTGATATTTTGTGAAATGAATGTGTGTCATTATGAAATGGTGATGTCTTATACATCCTCCGGTACTGCCTTTGGGCAGGAGTGGCTCATAGCTCAATGGTAGAGCGCAGGTTTTGAGAGCAGACTGCCCAGGCATCGGTGGTTCGAGACAGACAGACAGACAGACAGACAGTTCAGATGTTGTTTTGATATTTTGTGAAATGAATGTGTGTCATTATGAAATGGTGATGTCTTATACATCCTCCGGTACTGCCTTTGGGCAGGAGTGGCTCATAGCTCAATGGTAGAGCGCAGGTTTTGAGAGCAGACTGCCCAGGCATCGGTGGTTCGAGACAGACAGACAGACAGACAGACAGTTCAGATGTTGTTTTGATATTTTGTGAAATGAATGTGTGTCATTATGAAATGGTGATGTCTTATACATCCTCCGGTACTGCCTTTGGGCAGGAGTGGCTCATAGCTCAATGGTAGAGCGCAGGTTTTGAGAGCAGACTGCCCAGGCATCGGTGGTTCGAGACAGACAGACAGACAGACAGACAGTTCAGATGTTGTTTTGATATTTTGTGAAATGAATGTGTGTCATTATGAAATGGTGATGTCTTATACATCCTCCGGTACTGCCTTTGGGCAGGAGTGGCTCATAGCTCAATGGTAGAGCGCAGGTTTTGAGAGCAGACTGCCCAGGCATCGGTGGTTCGAGACAGACAGACAGACAGACAGACAGACAGTTCAGATGTTGTTTTGATATTTTGTGAAATGAATGTGTGTCATTATGAAATGGTGATGTCTTATACATCCTCCGGTACTGCCTTTGGGCAGGAGTGGCTCATAGCTCAATGGTAGAGCGCAGGTTTTGAGAGCAGACTGCCCAGGCATCGGTGGTTCGAGACAGACAGACAGACAGACAGACAGACAGTTCAGATGTTGTTTTGATATTTTGTGAAATGAATGTGTGTCATTATGAAATGGTGATGTCTTATACATCCTCCGGTACTGCCTTTGGGCAGGAGTGGCTCATAGCTCAATGGTAGAGCGCAGGTTTTGAGAGCAGACTGCCCAGGCATCGGTGGTTCGAGACAGACAGACAGACAGACAGACAGACAGTTCAGATGTTGTTTTGATATTTTGTGAAATGAATGTGTGTCATTATGAAATGGTGATGTCTTATACATCCTCCGGTACTGCCTTTGGGCAGGAGTGGCTCATAGCTCAATGGTAGAGCGCAGGTTTTGAGAGCAGACTGCCCAGGCATCGGTGGTTCGAGACAGACAGACAGACAGACAGACAGTTCAGATGTTGTTTTGATATTTTGTGAAATGAATGTGTGTCATTATGAAATGGTGATGTCTTATACATCCTCCGGTACTGCCTTTGGGCAGGAGTGGCTCATAGCTCAATGGTAGAGCGCAGGTTTTGAGAGCAGACTGCCCAGGCATCGGTGGTTCGAGACAGACAGACAGACAGACAGACAGACAGACAGACAGTTCAGATGTTGTTTTGATATTTTGTGAAATGAATGTGTGTCATTATGAAATGGTGATGTCTTATACATCCTCCGGTACTGCCTTTGGGCAGGAGTGGCTCATAGCTCAATGGTAGAGCGCAGGTTTTGAGAGCAGACTGCCCAGGCATCGGTGGTTCGAGACAGACAGACAGACAGACAGACAGACAGACAGACAGACAGACAGACAGACAGACAGACAGACAGACAGACAGACAGACAGACAGACAGACAGACAGACAGACAGACAGACAGACAGACAGACAGACAGACAGACAGACAGACAGACAGACAGACAGACAGACAGACAGACAGACAGACAGACAGACAGACAGACAGACAGACAGACAGACAGACAGACAGACAGACAGACAGACAGACAGACAGACAGACAGACAGACAGACAGACAGACAGACAGACAGACAGACAGACAGACAGACAGACAGACAGACAGACAGACAGACAGACAGACAGACAGACAGACAGACAGACAGACAGACAGACAGACAGACAGACAGACAGACAGACAGACAGACAGACAGACAGACAGACAGACAGACAGACAGACAGACAGACAGACAGACAGACAGACAGACAGACAGACAGACAGACAGACAGACAGACAGACAGACAGACAGACAGACAGACAGACAGACAGACAGACAGACAGACAGACAGACAGACAGACAGACAGACAGACAGACAGACAGACAGACAGACAGACAGACAGACAGACAGACAGACAGACAGACAGACAGACAGACAGACAGACAGACAGACAGACAGACAGACAGACAGACAGACAGACAGACAGACAGACAGACAGACAGACAGACAGACAGACAGACAGACAGACAGACAGACAGACAGACAGACAGACAGACAGACAGACAGACAGACAGACAGACAGACAGACAGACAGACAGACAGACAGACAGACAGACAGACAGACAGACAGACAGACAGACAGACAGACAGACAGACAGACAGACAGACAGACAGACAGACAGACAGACAGACAGACAGACAGACAGACAGACAGACAGACAGACAGACAGACAGACAGACAGACAGACAGACAGACAGACAGACAGACAGACAGACAGACAGACAGACAGACAGACAGACAGACAGACAGACAGACAGACAGACAGACAGACAGACAGACAGACAGACAGACAGACAGACAGACAGACAGACAGACAGACAGACAGACAGACAGACAGACAGACAGACAGACAGACAGACAGACAGACAGACAGACAGACAGACAGACAGACAGACAGACAGACAGACAGACAGACAGACAGACAGACAGACAGACAGACAGACAGACAGACAGACAGACAGACAGACAGACAGACAGACAGACAGACAGACAGACAGACAGACAGACAGACAGACAGACAGACAGACAGACAGACAGACAGACAGACAGACAGACAGACAGACAGACAGACAGACAGACAGACAGACAGACAGACAGACAGACAGACAGACAGACAGACAGACAGACAGACAGACAGACAGACAGACAGACAGACAGACAGACAGACAGACAGACAGACAGACAGACAGACAGACAGACAGACAGACAGACAGACAGACAGACAGACAGACAGACAGACAGACAGACAGACAGACAGACAGACAGACAGACAGACAGACAGACAGACAGACAGACAGACAGACAGACAGACAGACAGACAGACAGACAGACAGACAGACAGACAGACAGACAGACAGACAGACAGACAGACAGACAGACAGACAGACAGACAGACAGACAGACAGACAGACAGACAGACAGACAGACAGACAGACAGACAGACAGACAGACAGACAGACAGACAGACAGACAGACAGACAGACAGACAGACAGACAGACAGACAGACAGACAGACAGACAGACAGACAGACAGACAGACAGACAGACAGACAGACAGACAGACAGACAGACAGACAGACAGACAGACAGACAGACAGACAGACAGACAGACAGACAGACAGACAGACAGACAGACAGACAGACAGACAGACAGACAGACAGACAGACAGACAGACAGACAGACAGACAGACAGACAGACAGACAGACAGACAGACAGACAGACAGACAGACAGACAGACAGACAGACAGACAGACAGACAGACAGACAGACAGACAGACAGACAGACAGACAGACAGACAGACAGACAGACAGACAGACAGACAGACAGACAGACAGACAGACAGACAGACAGACAGACAGACAGACAGACAGACAGACAGACAGACAGACAGACAGACAGACAGACAGACAGACAGACAGACAGACAGACAGACAGACAGACAGACAGACAGACAGACAGACAGACAGACAGACAGACAGACAGACAGACAGACAGACAGACAGACAGACAGACAGACAGACAGACAGACAGACAGACAGACAGACAGACAGACAGACAGACAGACAGACAGACAGACAGACAGACAGACAGACAGACAGACAGACAGACAGACAGACAGACAGACAGACAGACAGACAGACAGACAGACAGACAGACAGACAGACAGACAGACAGACAGACAGACAGACAGACAGACAGACAGACAGACAGACAGACAGACAGACAGACAGACAGACAGACAGACAGACAGACAGACAGACAGACAGACAGACAGACAGACAGACAGACAGACAGACAGACAGACAGACAGACAGACAGACAGACAGACAGACAGACAGACAGACAGACAGACAGACAGACAGACAGACAGACAGACAGACAGACAGACAGACAGACAGACAGACAGACAGACAGACAGACAGACAGACAGACAGACAGACAGACAGACAGACAGACAGACAGACAGACAGACAGACAGACAGACAGACAGACAGACAGACAGACAGACAGACAGACAGACAGACAGACAGACAGACAGACAGACAGACAGACAGACAGACAGACAGACAGACAGACAGACAGACAGACAGACAGACAGACAGACAGACAGACAGACAGACAGACAGACAGACAGACAGACAGACAGACAGACAGACAGACAGACAGACAGACAGACAGACAGACAGACAGACAGACAGACAGACAGACAGACAGACAGACAGACAGACAGACAGACAGACAGACAGACAGACAGACAGACAGACAGACAGACAGACAGACAGACAGACAGACAGACAGACAGACAGACAGACAGACAGACAGACAGACAGACAGACAGACAGACAGACAGACAGACAGACAGACAGACAGACAGACAGACAGACAGACAGACAGACAGACAGACAGACAGACAGACAGACAGACAGACAGACAGACAGACAGACAGACAGACAGACAGACAGACAGACAGACAGACAGACAGACAGACAGACAGACAGACAGACAGACAGACAGACAGACAGACAGACAGACAGACAGACAGACAGACAGACAGACAGACAGACAGACAGACAGACAGACAGACAGACAGACAGACAGACAGACAGACAGACAGACAGACAGACAGACAGACAGACAGACAGACAGACAGACAGACAGACAGACAGACAGACAGACAGACAGACAGACAGACAGACAGACAGACAGACAGACAGACAGACAGACAGACAGACAGACAGACAGACAGACAGACAGACAGACAGACAGACAGACAGACAGACAGACAGACAGACAGACAGACAGACAGACAGACAGACAGACAGACAGACAGACAGACAGACAGACAGACAGACAGACAGACAGACAGACAGACAGACAGACAGACAGACAGACAGACAGACAGACAGACAGACAGACAGACAGACAGACAGACAGACAGACAGACAGACAGACAGACAGACAGACAGACAGACAGACAGACAGACAGACAGACAGACAGACAGACAGACAGACAGACAGACAGACAGACAGACAGACAGACAGACAGACAGACAGACAGACAGACAGACAGACAGACAGACAGACAGACAGACAGACAGACAGACAGACAGACAGACAGACAGACAGACAGTTCAGATGTTGTTTTGAATAAGTTGTTTTGCCGAAGAAGAACAACAACACAGAATATTGATAAACATTAGATTGTGTCAGCACGTGGAGCGATTTCGATATTTTGTGAAATGAATGTGTGCCATTATGAAATGGTGATGTCTTATACATCCTCCAGTACTGCCTTTGGGCAGGAGTGGCTCATAGCTCAATGGTAGAGCGCAGGTTTTAAGAGCAGACTGCCCAGGCATCGGTGGTTCCAGACAGACAGACAGACAGACAGACAGACAGACAGACAGACAGTTCAGATGTTGTTTTGAATAAGTTGTTTTGCCGAAGAAGAACAACAACACAGAATATTGATAAACATTAGATTGTGTCAGCACGTGGAGCGATTTCGATATTTTGTGAAATGAATGTGTGCCATTATGAAATGGTGATGTCTTATACATCCTCCAGTACTGCCTTTGGGCAGGAGTGGCTCATAGCTCAATGGTAGAGCGCAGGTTTTAAGAGCAGACTGCCCAGGCATCGGTGGTTCCAGACAGACAGACAGACAGACAGACAGACAGACAGTTCAGATGTTGTTTTGAATAAGTTGTTTTGCCGAAGAAGAACAACAACACAGAATATTGATAAACATTAGATTGTGTCAGCACGTGGAGCGATTTCGATATTTTGTGAAATGAATGTGTGCCATTATGAAATGGTGATGTCTTATACATCCTCCAGTACTGCCTTTGGGCAGGAGTGGCTCATAGCTCAATGGTAGAGCGCAGGTTTTAAGAGCAGACTGCCCAGGCATCGGTGGTTCCAGACAGACAGACAGACAGACAGACAGACAGACAGTTCAGATGTTGTTTTGAATAAGTTGTTTTGCCGAAGAAGAACAACAACACAGAATATTGATAAACATTAGATTGTGTCAGCACGTGGAGCGATTTCGATATTTTGTGAAATGAATGTGTGCCATTATGAAATGGTGATGTCTTATACATCCTCCAGTACTGCCTTTGGGCAGGAGTGGCTCATAGCTCAATGGTAGAGCGCAGGTTTTAAGAGCAGACTGCCCAGGCATCGGTGGTTCCAGACAGACAGACAGACAGACAGACAGACAGACAGTTCAGATGTTGTTTTGAATAAGTTGTTTTGCCGAAGAAGAACAACAACACAGAATATTGATAAACATTAGATTGTGTCAGCACGTGGAGCGATTTCGATATTTTGTGAAATGAATGTGTGCCATTATGAAATGGTGATGTCTTATACATCCTCCAGTACTGCCTTTGGGCAGGAGTGGCTCATAGCTCAATGGTAGAGCGCAGGTTTTAAGAGCAGACTGCCCAGGCATCGGTGGTTCCAGACAGACAGACAGACAGACAGACAGACAGACAGTTCAGATGTTGTTTTGAATAAGTTGTTTTGCCGAAGAAGAACAACAACACAGAATATTGATAAACATTAGATTGTGTCAGCACGTGGAGCGATTTCGATATTTTGTGAAATGAATGTGTGCCATTATGAAATGGTGATGTCTTATACATCCTCCAGTACTGCCTTTGGGCAGGAGTGGCTCATAGCTCAATGGTAGAGCGCAGGTTTTAAGAGCAGACTGCCCAGGCATCGGTGGTTCCAGACAGACAGACAGACAGACAGACAGACAGACAGTTCAGATGTTGTTTTGAATAAGTTGTTTTGCCGAAGAAGAACAACAACACAGAATATTGATAAACATTAGATTGTGTCAGCACGTGGAGCGATTTCGATATTTTGTGAAATGAATGTGTGCCATTATGAAATGGTGATGTCTTATACATCCTCCAGTACTGCCTTTGGGCAGGAGTGGCTCATAGCTCAATGGTAGAGCGCAGGTTTTAAGAGCAGACTGCCCAGGCATCGGTGGTTCCAGACAGACAGACAGACAGACAGACAGACAGACAGTTCAGATGTTGTTTTGAATAAGTTGTTTTGCCGAAGAAGAACAACAACACAGAATATTGATAAACATTAGATTGTGTCAGCACGTGGAGCGATTTCGATATTTTGTGAAATGAATGTGTGCCATTATGAAATGGTGATGTCTTATACATCCTCCAGTACTGCCTTTGGGCAGGAGTGGCTCATAGCTCAATGGTAGAGCGCAGGTTTTAAGAGCAGACTGCCCAGGCATCGGTGGTTCCAGACAGACAGACAGACAGACAGACAGACAGACAGTTCAGATGTTGTTTTGAATAAGTTGTTTTGCCGAAGAAGAACAACAACACAGAATATTGATAAACATTAGATTGTGTCAGCACGTGGAGCGATTTCGATATTTTGTGAAATGAATGTGTGCCATTATGAAATGGTGATGTCTTATACATCCTCCAGTACTGCCTTTGGGCAGGAGTGGCTCATAGCTCAATGGTAGAGCGCAGGTTTTAAGAGCAGACTGCCCAGGCATCGGTGGTTCCAGACAGACAGACAGACAGACAGACAGACAGACAGTTCAGATGTTGTTTTGAATAAGTTGTTTTGCCGAAGAAGAACAACAACACAGAATATTGATAAACATTAGATTGTGTCAGCACGTGGAGCGATTTCGATATTTTGTGAAATGAATGTGTGCCATTATGAAATGGTGATGTCTTATACATCCTCCAGTACTGCCTTTGGGCAGGAGTGGCTCATAGCTCAATGGTAGAGCGCAGGTTTTAAGAGCAGACTGCCCAGGCATCGGTGGTTCCAGACAGACAGACAGACAGACAGACAGACAGACAGTTCAGATGTTGTTTTGAATAAGTTGTTTTGCCGAAGAAGAACAACAACACAGAATATTGATAAACATTAGATTGTGTCAGCACGTGGAGCGATTTCGATATTTTGTGAAATGAATGTGTGCCATTATGAAATGGTGATGTCTTATACATCCTCCAGTACTGCCTTTGGGCAGGAGTGGCTCATAGCTCAATGGTAGAGCGCAGGTTTTAAGAGCAGACTGCCCAGGCATCGGTGGTTCCAGACAGACAGACAGACAGACAGACAGACAGACAGTTCAGATGTTGTTTTGAATAAGTTGTTTTGCCGAAGAAGAACAACAACACAGAATATTGATAAACATTAGATTGTGTCAGCACGTGGAGCGATTTCGATATTTTGTGAAATGAATGTGTGCCATTATGAAATGGTGATGTCTTATACATCCTCCAGTACTGCCTTTGGGCAGGAGTGGCTCATAGCTCAATGGTAGAGCGCAGGTTTTAAGAGCAGACTGCCCAGGCATCGGTGGTTCCAGACAGACAGACAGACAGACAGACAGACAGACAGTTCAGATGTTGTTTTGAATAAGTTGTTTTGCCGAAGAAGAACAACAACACAGAATATTGATAAACATTAGATTGTGTCAGCACGTGGAGCGATTTCGATATTTTGTGAAATGAATGTGTGCCATTATGAAATGGTGATGTCTTATACATCCTCCAGTACTGCCTTTGGGCAGGAGTGGCTCATAGCTCAATGGTAGAGCGCAGGTTTTAAGAGCAGACTGCCCAGGCATCGGTGGTTCCAGACAGACAGACAGACAGACAGACAGACAGACAGTTCAGATGTTGTTTTGAATAAGTTGTTTTGCCGAAGAAGAACAACAACACAGAATATTGATAAACATTAGATTGTGTCAGCACGTGGAGCGATTTCGATATTTTGTGAAATGAATGTGTGCCATTATGAAATGGTGATGTCTTATACATCCTCCAGTACTGCCTTTGGGCAGGAGTGGCTCATAGCTCAATGGTAGAGCGCAGGTTTTAAGAGCAGACTGCCCAGGCATCGGTGGTTCCAGACAGACAGACAGACAGACAGACAGACAGACAGTTCAGATGTTGTTTTGAATAAGTTGTTTTGCCGAAGAAGAACAACAACACAGAATATTGATAAACATTAGATTGTGTCAGCACGTGGAGCGATTTCGATATTTTGTGAAATGAATGTGTGCCATTATGAAATGGTGATGTCTTATACATCCTCCAGTACTGCCTTTGGGCAGGAGTGGCTCATAGCTCAATGGTAGAGCGCAGGTTTTAAGAGCAGACTGCCCAGGCATCGGTGGTTCCAGACAGACAGACAGACAGACAGACAGACAGACAGTTCAGATGTTGTTTTGAATAAGTTGTTTTGCCGAAGAAGAACAACAACACAGAATATTGATAAACATTAGATTGTGTCAGCACGTGGAGCGATTTCGATATTTTGTGAAATGAATGTGTGCCATTATGAAATGGTGATGTCTTATACATCCTCCAGTACTGCCTTTGGGCAGGAGTGGCTCATAGCTCAATGGTAGAGCGCAGGTTTTAAGAGCAGACTGCCCAGGCATCGGTGGTTCCAGACAGACAGACAGACAGACAGACAGACAGACAGTTCAGATGTTGTTTTGAATAAGTTGTTTTGCCGAAGAAGAACAACAACACAGAATATTGATAAACATTAGATTGTGTCAGCACGTGGAGCGATTTCGATATTTTGTGAAATGAATGTGTGCCATTATGAAATGGTGATGTCTTATACATCCTCCAGTACTGCCTTTGGGCAGGAGTGGCTCATAGCTCAATGGTAGAGCGCAGGTTTTAAGAGCAGACTGCCCAGGCATCGGTGGTTCCAGACAGACAGACAGACAGACAGACAGACAGACAGTTCAGATGTTGTTTTGAATAAGTTGTTTTGCCGAAGAAGAACAACAACACAGAATATTGATAAACATTAGATTGTGTCAGCACGTGGAGCGATTTCGATATTTTGTGAAATGAATGTGTGCCATTATGAAATGGTGATGTCTTATACATCCTCCAGTACTGCCTTTGGGCAGGAGTGGCTCATAGCTCAATGGTAGAGCGCAGGTTTTAAGAGCAGACTGCCCAGGCATCGGTGGTTCCAGACAGACAGACAGACAGACAGACAGACAGACAGTTCAGATGTTGTTTTGAATAAGTTGTTTTGCCGAAGAAGAACAACAACACAGAATATTGATAAACATTAGATTGTGTCAGCACGTGGAGCGATTTCGATATTTTGTGAAATGAATGTGTGCCATTATGAAATGGTGATGTCTTATACATCCTCCAGTACTGCCTTTGGGCAGGAGTGGCTCATAGCTCAATGGTAGAGCGCAGGTTTTAAGAGCAGACTGCCCAGGCATCGGTGGTTCCAGACAGACAGACAGACAGACAGACAGACAGACAGTTCAGATGTTGTTTTGAATAAGTTGTTTTGCCGAAGAAGAACAACAACACAGAATATTGATAAACATTAGATTGTGTCAGCACGTGGAGCGATTTCGATATTTTGTGAAATGAATGTGTGCCATTATGAAATGGTGATGTCTTATACATCCTCCAGTACTGCCTTTGGGCAGGAGTGGCTCATAGCTCAATGGTAGAGCGCAGGTTTTAAGAGCAGACTGCCCAGGCATCGGTGGTTCCAGACAGACAGACAGACAGACAGACAGACAGACAGTTCAGATGTTGTTTTGAATAAGTTGTTTTGCCGAAGAAGAACAACAACACAGAATATTGATAAACATTAGATTGTGTCAGCACGTGGAGCGATTTCGATATTTTGTGAAATGAATGTGTGCCATTATGAAATGGTGATGTCTTATACATCCTCCAGTACTGCCTTTGGGCAGGAGTGGCTCATAGCTCAATGGTAGAGCGCAGGTTTTAAGAGCAGACTGCCCAGGCATCGGTGGTTCCAGACAGACAGACAGACAGACAGACAGACAGACAGTTCAGATGTTGTTTTGAATAAGTTGTTTTGCCGAAGAAGAACAACAACACAGAATATTGATAAACATTAGATTGTGTCAGCACGTGGAGCGATTTCGATATTTTGTGAAATGAATGTGTGCCATTATGAAATGGTGATGTCTTATACATCCTCCAGTACTGCCTTTGGGCAGGAGTGGCTCATAGCTCAATGGTAGAGCGCAGGTTTTAAGAGCAGACTGCCCAGGCATCGGTGGTTCCAGACAGACAGACAGACAGACAGACAGACAGACAGTTCAGATGTTGTTTTGAATAAGTTGTTTTGCCGAAGAAGAACAACAACACAGAATATTGATAAACATTAGATTGTGTCAGCACGTGGAGCGATTTCGATATTTTGTGAAATGAATGTGTGCCATTATGAAATGGTGATGTCTTATACATCCTCCAGTACTGCCTTTGGGCAGGAGTGGCTCATAGCTCAATGGTAGAGCGCAGGTTTTAAGAGCAGACTGCCCAGGCATCGGTGGTTCCAGACAGACAGACAGACAGACAGACAGACAGACAGTTCAGATGTTGTTTTGAATAAGTTGTTTTGCCGAAGAAGAACAACAACACAGAATATTGATAAACATTAGATTGTGTCAGCACGTGGAGCGATTTCGATATTTTGTGAAATGAATGTGTGCCATTATGAAATGGTGATGTCTTATACATCCTCCAGTACTGCCTTTGGGCAGGAGTGGCTCATAGCTCAATGGTAGAGCGCAGGTTTTAAGAGCAGACTGCCCAGGCATCGGTGGTTCCAGACAGACAGACAGACAGACAGACAGACAGACAGACAGACAGACAGACAGTTCAGATGTTGTTTTGAATAAGTTGTTTTGCCGAAGAAGAACAACAACACAGAATATTGATAAACATTAGATTGTGTCAGCACGTGGAGCGATTTCGATATTTTGTGAAATGAATGTGTGTCATTATGAAATGGTGATGTCTTATACATCCTCCAGTACTGCCTTTGGGCAGGAGTGGCTCATAGCTCAATGGTAGAGCGCAGGTTTTAAGAGCAGACTGCCCAGGCATCGGTGGTTCGAGACAGACAGACAGACAGACAGACAGACAGTTCAGATGTTGTTTTGAATAAGTTGTTTTGCCGAAGAAGAACAACAACACAGAATATTGATAAACATTAGATTGTGTCAGCACGTGGAGCGATTTCGATATTTTGTGAAATGAATGTGTGTCATTATGAAATGGTGATGTCTTATACATCCTCCAGTACTGCCTTTGGGCAGGAGTGGCTCATAGCTCAATGGTAGAGCGCAGGTTTTAAGAGCAGACTGCCCAGGCATCGGTGGTTCGAGACAGACAGACAGACAGACAGACAGTTCAGATGTTGTTTTGAATAAGTTGTTTTGCCGAAGAAGAACAACAACACAGAATATTGATAAACATTAGATTGTGTCAGCACGTGGAGCGATTTCGATATTTTGTGAAATGAATGTGTGTCATTATGAAATGGTGATGTCTTATACATCCTCCAGTACTGCCTTTGGGCAGGAGTGGCTCATAGCTCAATGGTAGAGCGCAGGTTTTAAGAGCAGACTGCCCAGGCATCGGTGGTTCGAGACAGACAGACAGACAGACAGACAGTTCAGATGTTGTTTTGAATAAGTTGTTTTGCCGAAGAAGAACAACAACACAGAATATTGATAAACATTAGATTGTGTCAGCACGTGGAGCGATTTCGATATTTTGTGAAATGAATGTGTGTCATTATGAAATGGTGATGTCTTATACATCCTCCAGTACTGCCTTTGGGCAGGAGTGGCTCATAGCTCAATGGTAGAGCGCAGGTTTTAAGAGCAGACTGCCCAGGCATCGGTGGTTCGAGACAGACAGACAGACAGACAGACAGTTCAGATGTTGTTTTGAATAAGTTGTTTTGCCGAAGAAGAACAACAACACAGAATATTGATAAACATTAGATTGTGTCAGCACGTGGAGCGATTTCGATATTTTGTGAAATGAATGTGTGTCATTATGAAATGGTGATGTCTTATACATCCTCCAGTACTGCCTTTGGGCAGGAGTGGCTCATAGCTCAATGGTAGAGCGCAGGTTTTAAGAGCAGACTGCCCAGGCATCGGTGGTTCCAGACAGACAGACAGACAGACAGACAGACAGTTCAGATGTTGTTTTGAATAAGTTGTTTTGCCGAAGAAGAACAACAACACAGAATATTGATAAACATTAGATTGTGTCAGCACGTGGAGCGATTTCGATATTTTGTGAAATGAATGTGTGTCATTATGAAATGGTGATGTCTTATACATCCTCCAGTACTGCCTTTGGGCAGGAGTGGCTCATAGCTCAATGGTAGAGCGCAGGTTTTAAGAGCAGACTGCCCAGGCATCGGTGGTTCGAGACAGACAGACAGACAGACAGACAGACAGACAGACAGACAGACAGACAGACAGACAGACAGACAGACAGACAGACAGACAGACAGACAGACAGACAGACAGACAGACAGACAGACAGACAGACAGACAGACAGACAGACAGACAGACAGACAGACAGACAGACAGACAGACAGACAGACAGACAGACAGACAGACAGACAGACAGACAGACAGACAGACAGACAGACAGACAGACAGACAGACAGACAGACAGACAGACAGACAGACAGACAGACAGACAGACAGACAGACAGACAGACAGACAGACAGACAGACAGACAGACAGACAGACAGACAGACAGACAGACAGACAGACAGACAGACAGACAGACAGACAGACAGACAGACAGACAGACAGACAGACAGACAGACAGACAGACAGACAGACAGACAGACAGACAGACAGACAGACAGACAGACAGACAGACAGACAGACAGACAGACAGACAGACAGACAGACAGACAGACAGACAGACAGACAGACAGACAGACAGACAGACAGACAGACAGACAGACAGACAGACAGACAGACAGACAGACAGACAGACAGACAGACAGACAGACAGACAGACAGTTCAGATGTTGTTTTGAATAAGTTGTTTTGCCGAAGAAGAACAACAACACAGAATATTGATAAACATTAGATTGTGTCAGCACGTGGAGCGATTTCGATATTTTGTGAAATGAATGTGTGCCATTATGAAATGGTGATGTCTTATACATCCTCCAGTACTGCCTTTGGGCAGGAGTGGCTCATAGCTCAATGGTAGAGCGCAGGTTTTAAGAGCAGACTGCCCAGGCATCGGTGGTTCCAGACAGACAGACAGACAGACAGACAGACAGACAGTTCAGATGTTGTTTTGAATAAGTTGTTTTGCCGAAGAAGAACAACAACACAGAATATTGATAAACATTAGATTGTGTCAGCACGTGGAGCGATTTCGATATTTTGTGAAATGAATGTGTGCCATTATGAAATGGTGATGTCTTATACATCCTCCAGTACTGCCTTTGGGCAGGAGTGGCTCATAGCTCAATGGTAGAGCGCAGGTTTTAAGAGCAGACTGCCCAGGCATCGGTGGTTCCAGACAGACAGACAGACAGACAGACAGACAGACAGTTCAGATGTTGTTTTGAATAAGTTGTTTTGCCGAAGAAGAACAACAACACAGAATATTGATAAACATTAGATTGTGTCAGCACGTGGAGCGATTTCGATATTTTGTGAAATGAATGTGTGCCATTATGAAATGGTGATGTCTTATACATCCTCCAGTACTGCCTTTGGGCAGGAGTGGCTCATAGCTCAATGGTAGAGCGCAGGTTTTAAGAGCAGACTGCCCAGGCATCGGTGGTTCCAGACAGACAGACAGACAGACAGACAGACAGACAGTTCAGATGTTGTTTTGAATAAGTTGTTTTGCCGAAGAAGAACAACAACACAGAATATTGATAAACATTAGATTGTGTCAGCACGTGGAGCGATTTCGATATTTTGTGAAATGAATGTGTGCCATTATGAAATGGTGATGTCTTATACATCCTCCAGTACTGCCTTTGGGCAGGAGTGGCTCATAGCTCAATGGTAGAGCGCAGGTTTTAAGAGCAGACTGCCCAGGCATCGGTGGTTCCAGACAGACAGACAGACAGACAGACAGACAGACAGTTCAGATGTTGTTTTGAATAAGTTGTTTTGCCGAAGAAGAACAACAACACAGAATATTGATAAACATTAGATTGTGTCAGCACGTGGAGCGATTTCGATATTTTGTGAAATGAATGTGTGCCATTATGAAATGGTGATGTCTTATACATCCTCCAGTACTGCCTTTGGGCAGGAGTGGCTCATAGCTCAATGGTAGAGCGCAGGTTTTAAGAGCAGACTGCCCAGGCATCGGTGGTTCCAGACAGACAGACAGACAGACAGACAGACAGACAGTTCAGATGTTGTTTTGAATAAGTTGTTTTGCCGAAGAAGAACAACAACACAGAATATTGATAAACATTAGATTGTGTCAGCACGTGGAGCGATTTCGATATTTTGTGAAATGAATGTGTGCCATTATGAAATGGTGATGTCTTATACATCCTCCAGTACTGCCTTTGGGCAGGAGTGGCTCATAGCTCAATGGTAGAGCGCAGGTTTTAAGAGCAGACTGCCCAGGCATCGGTGGTTCCAGACAGACAGACAGACAGACAGACAGACAGACAGTTCAGATGTTGTTTTGAATAAGTTGTTTTGCCGAAGAAGAACAACAACACAGAATATTGATAAACATTAGATTGTGTCAGCACGTGGAGCGATTTCGATATTTTGTGAAATGAATGTGTGCCATTATGAAATGGTGATGTCTTATACATCCTCCAGTACTGCCTTTGGGCAGGAGTGGCTCATAGCTCAATGGTAGAGCGCAGGTTTTAAGAGCAGACTGCCCAGGCATCGGTGGTTCCAGACAGACAGACAGACAGACAGACAGACAGACAGTTCAGATGTTGTTTTGAATAAGTTGTTTTGCCGAAGAAGAACAACAACACAGAATATTGATAAACATTAGATTGTGTCAGCACGTGGAGCGATTTCGATATTTTGTGAAATGAATGTGTGCCATTATGAAATGGTGATGTCTTATACATCCTCCAGTACTGCCTTTGGGCAGGAGTGGCTCATAGCTCAATGGTAGAGCGCAGGTTTTAAGAGCAGACTGCCCAGGCATCGGTGGTTCCAGACAGACAGACAGACAGACAGACAGACAGACAGTTCAGATGTTGTTTTGAATAAGTTGTTTTGCCGAAGAAGAACAACAACACAGAATATTGATAAACATTAGATTGTGTCAGCACGTGGAGCGATTTCGATATTTTGTGAAATGAATGTGTGCCATTATGAAATGGTGATGTCTTATACATCCTCCAGTACTGCCTTTGGGCAGGAGTGGCTCATAGCTCAATGGTAGAGCGCAGGTTTTAAGAGCAGACTGCCCAGGCATCGGTGGTTCCAGACAGACAGACAGACAGACAGACAGACAGACAGTTCAGATGTTGTTTTGAATAAGTTGTTTTGCCGAAGAAGAAACGTGGAGCGATTTCGATATTTTGTGAAATGAATGTGTGCCATTATGAAATGGTGATGTCTTATACATCCTCCAGTACTGCCTTTGGGCAGGAGTGGCTCATAGCTCAATGGTAGAGCGCAGGTTTTAAGAGCAGACTGCCCAGGCATCGGTGGTTCCAGACAGACAGACAGACAGACAGACAGACAGACAGTTCAGATGTTGTTTTGAATAAGTTGTTTTGCCGAAGAAGAACAACAACACAGAATATTGATAAACATTAGATTGTGTCAGCACGTGGAGCGATTTCGATATTTTGTGAAATGAATGTGTGCCATTATGAAATGGTGATGTCTTATACATCCTCCAGTACTGCCTTTGGGCAGGAGTGGCTCATAGCTCAATGGTAGAGCGCAGGTTTTAAGAGCAGACTGCCCAGGCATCGGTGGTTCCAGACAGACAGACAGACAGACAGACAGACAGACAGACAGACAGACAGTTCAGATGTTGTTTTGAATAAGTTGTTTTGCCGAAGAAGAACAACAACACAGAATATTGATAAACATTAGATTGTGTCAGCACGTGGAGCGATTTCGATATTTTGTGAAATGAATGTGTGCCATTATGAAATGGTGATGTCTTATACATCCTCCAGTACTGCCTTTGGGCAGGAGTGGCTCATAGCTCAATGGTAGAGCGCAGGTTTTAAGAGCAGACTGCCCAGGCATCGGTGGTTCCAGACAGACAGACAGACAGACAGACAGACAGACAGACAGACAGACAGACAGACAGACAGACAGACAGTTCAGATGTTGTTTTGAATAAGTTGTTTTGCCGAAGAAGAACAACAACACAGAATATTGATAAACATTAGATTGTGTCAGCACGTGGAGCGATTTCGATATTTTGTGAAATGAATGTGTGTCATTATGAAATGGTGATGTCTTATACATCCTCCAGTACTGCCTTTGGGCAGGAGTGGCTCATAGCTCAATGGTAGAGCGCAGGTTTTAAGAGCAGACTGCCCAGGCATCGGTGGTTCGAGACAGACAGACAGACAGACAGACAGACAGACAGACAGTTCAGATGTTGTTTTGAATAAGTTGTTTTGCCGAAGAAGAACAACAACACAGAATATTGATAAACATTAGATTGTGTCAGCACGTGGAGCGATTTCGATATTTTGTGAAATGAATGTGTGTCATTATGAAATGGTGATGTCTTATACATCCTCCAGTACTGCCTTTGGGCAGGAGTGGCTCATAGCTCAATGGTAGAGCGCAGGTTTTAAGAGCAGACTGCCCAGGCATCGGTGGTTCGAGACAGACAGACAGACAGACAGACAGTTCAGATGTTGTTTTGAATAAGTTGTTTTGCCGAAGAAGAACAACAACACAGAATATTGATAAACATTAGATTGTGTCAGCACGTGGAGCGATTTCGATATTTTGTGAAATGAATGTGTGTCATTATGAAATGGTGATGTCTTATACATCCTCCAGTACTGCCTTTGGGCAGGAGTGGCTCATAGCTCAATGGTAGAGCGCAGGTTTTAAGAGCAGACTGCCCAGGCATCGGTGGTTCGAGACAGACAGACAGACAGACAGACAGTTCAGATGTTGTTTTGAATAAGTTGTTTTGCCGAAGAAGAACAACAACACAGAATATTGATAAACATTAGATTGTGTCAGCACGTGGAGCGATTTCGATATTTTGTGAAATGAATGTGTGTCATTATGAAATGGTGATGTCTTATACATCCTCCAGTACTGCCTTTGGGCAGGAGTGGCTCATAGCTCAATGGTAGAGCGCAGGTTTTAAGAGCAGACTGCCCAGGCATCGGTGGTTCGAGACAGACAGACAGACAGACAGACAGTTCAGATGTTGTTTTGAATAAGTTGTTTTGCCGAAGAAGAACAACAACACAGAATATTGATAAACATTAGATTGTGTCAGCACGTGGAGCGATTTCGATATTTTGTGAAATGAATGTGTGTCATTATGAAATGGTGATGTCTTATACATCCTCCAGTACTGCCTTTGGGCAGGAGTGGCTCATAGCTCAATGGTAGAGCGCAGGTTTTAAGAGCAGACTGCCCAGGCATCGGTGGTTCGAGACAGACAGACAGACAGACAGACAGTTCAGATGTTGTTTTGAATAAGTTGTTTTGCCGAAGAAGAACAACAACACAGAATATTGATAAACATTAGATTGTGTCAGCACGTGGAGCGATTTCGATATTTTGTGAAATGAATGTGTGTCATTATGAAATGGTGATGTCTTATACATCCTCCAGTACTGCCTTTGGGCAGGAGTGGCTCATAGCTCAATGGTAGAGCGCAGGTTTTAAGAGCAGACTGCCCAGGCATCGGTGGTTCCAGACAGACAGACAGACAGACAGACAGTTCAGATGTTGTTTTGAATAAGTTGTTTTGCCGAAGAAGAACAACAACACAGAATATTGATAAACATTAGATTGTGTCAGCACGTGGAGCGATTTCGATATTTTGTGAAATGAATGTGTGTCATTATGAAATGGTGATGTCTTATACATCCTCCAGTACTGCCTTTGGGCAGGAGTGGCTCATAGCTCAATGGTAGAGCGCAGGTTTTAAGAGCAGACTGCCCAGGCATCGGTGGTTCGAGACAGACAGACAGACAGACAGACAGACAGACAGACAGACAGTTCAGATGTTGTTTTGAATAAGTTGTTTTGCCGAAGAAGAACAACAACACAGAATATTGATAAACATTAGATTGTGTCAGCACGTGGAGCGATTTCGATATTTTGTGAAATGAATGTGTGCCATTATGAAATGGTGATGTCTTATACATCCTCCAGTACTGCCTTTGGGCAGGAGTGGCTCATAGCTCAATGGTAGAGCGCAGGTTTTAAGAGCAGACTGCCCAGGCATCGGTGGTTCCAGACAGACAGACAGACAGACAGACAGACAGACAGACAGACAGACAGACAGACAGACAGACAGACAGACAGACAGACAGACAGACAGACAGACAGACAGACAGACAGACAGACAGACAGACAGACAGACAGACAGACAGACAGACAGACAGACAGACAGACAGACAGACAGACAGACAGACAGACAGACAGACAGACAGACAGACAGACAGACAGACAGACAGACAGACAGACAGACAGACAGACAGACAGACAGACAGACAGACAGACAGACAGACAGACAGACAGACAGACAGACAGACAGACAGACAGACAGACAGACAGACAGACAGACAGACAGACAGACAGACAGACAGACAGACAGACAGACAGACAGACAGACAGACAGACAGACAGACAGACAGACAGACAGACAGACAGACAGACAGACAGACAGACAGACAGACAGACAGACAGACAGACAGACAGACAGACAGACAGACAGACAGACAGACAGACAGACAGACAGACAGACAGACAGACAGACAGACAGACAGACAGACAGACAGACAGACAGACAGACAGACAGACAGACAGACAGACAGACAGACAGACAGACAGACAGACAGACAGACAGACAGACAGACAGACAGACAGACAGACAGACAGACAGACAGACAGACAGACAGACAGACAGACAGACAGACAGACAGACAGACAGACAGACAGACAGACAGACAGACAGACAGACAGACAGACAGACAGACAGTTCAGATGTTGTTTTGAATAAGTTGTTTTGCCGAAGAAGAACAACAACACAGAATATTGATAAACATTAGATTGTGTCAGCACGTGGAGCGATTTCGATATTTTGTGAAATGAATGTGTGTCATTATGAAATGGTGATGTCTTATACATCCTCCAGTACTGCCTTTGGGCAGGAGTGGCTCATAGCTCAATGGTAGAGCGCAGGTTTTAAGAGCAGACTGCCCAGGCATCGGTGGTTCGAGACAGACAGACAGACAGACAGACAGACAGACAGACAGACAGACAGACAGACAGACAGACAGACAGACAGTTCAGATGTTGTTTTGAATAAGTTGTTTTGCCGAAGAAGAACAACAACACAGAATATTGATAAACATTAGATTGTGTCAGCACGTGGAGCGATTTCGATATTTTGTGAAATGAATGTGTGTCATTATGAAATGGTGATGTCTTATACATCCTCCAGTACTGCCTTTAGGAGTGGCTCATAGCTCAATGGTAGAGCGCAGGTTTTAAGAGCAGACTGCCCAGGCATCGGTGGTTCGAGACAGACAGACAGACAGACAGACAGTTCAGATGTTGTTTTGAATAAGTTGTTTTGCCGAAGAAGAACAACAACACAGAATATTGATAAACATTAGATTGTGTCAGCACGTGGAGCGATTTCGATATTTTGTGAAATGAATGTGTGTCATTATGAAATGGTGATGTCTTATACATCCTCCAGTACTGCCTTTGGGCAGGAGTGGCTCATAGCTCAATGGTAGAGCGCAGGTTTTAAGAGCAGACTGCCCAGGCATCGGTGGTTCGAGACAGACAGACAGACAGACAGACAGTTCAGATGTTGTTTTGAATAAGTTGTTTTGCCGAAGAAGAACAACAACACAGAATATTGATAAACATTAGATTGTGTCAGCACGTGGAGCGATTTCGATATTTTGTGAAATGAATGTGTGTCATTATGAAATGGTGATGTCTTATACATCCTCCAGTACTGCCTTTGGGCAGGAGTGGCTCATAGCTCAATGGTAGAGCGCAGGTTTTAAGAGCAGACTGCCCAGGCATCGGTGGTTCGAGACAGACAGACAGACAGACAGACAGACAGACAGTTCAGATGTTGTTTTGAATAAGTTGTTTTGCCGAAGAAGAACAACAACACAGAATATTGATAAACATTAGATTGTGTCAGCACGTGGAGCGATTTCGATATTTTGTGAAATGAATGTGTGTCATTATGAAATGGTGATGTCTTATACATCCTCCAGTACTGCCTTTGGGCAGGAGTGGCTCATAGCTCAATGGTAGAGCGCAGGTTTTAAGAGCAGACTGCCCAGGCATCGGTGGTTCGAGACAGACAGACAGACAGACAGACAGTTCAGATGTTGTTTTGAATAAGTTGTTTTGCCGAAGAAGAACAACAACACAGAATATTGATAAACATTAGATTGTGTCAGCACGTGGAGCGATTTCGATATTTTGTGAAATGAATGTGTGTCATTATGAAATGGTGATGTCTTATACATCCTCCAGTACTGCCTTTGGGCAGGAGTGGCTCATAGCTCAATGGTAGAGCGCAGGTTTTAAGAGCAGACTGCCCAGGCATCGGTGGTTCCAGACAGACAGACAGACAGACAGACAGACAGTTCAGATGTTGTTTTGAATAAGTTGTTTTGCCGAAGAAGAACAACAACACAGAATATTGATAAACATTAGATTGTGTCAGCACGTGGAGCGATTTCGATATTTTGTGAAATGAATGTGTGTCATTATGAAATGGTGATGTCTTATACATCCTCCAGTACTGCCTTTGGGCAGGAGTGGCTCATAGCTCAATGGTAGAGCGCAGGTTTTAAGAGCAGACTGCCCAGGCATCGGTGGTTCGAGACAGACAGACAGACAGACAGACAGTTCAGATGTTGTTTTGAATAAGTTGTTTTGCCGAAGAAGAACAACAACACAGAATATTGATAAACATTAGATTGTGTCAGCACGTGGAGCGATTTCGATATTTTGTGAAATGAATGTGTGTCATTATGAAATGGTGATGTCTTATACATCCTCCAGTACTGCCTTTGGGCAGGAGTGGCTCATAGCTCAATGGTAGAGCGCAGGTTTTAAGAGCAGACTGCCCAGGCATCGGTGGTTCGAGACAGACAGACAGACAGACAGACAGTTCAGATGTTGTTTTGAATAAGTTGTTTTGCCGAAGAAGAACAACAACACAGAATATTGATAAACATTAGATTGTGTCAGCACGTGGAGCGATTTCGATATTTTGTGAAATGAATGTGTGTCATTATGAAATGGTGATGTCTTATACATCCTCCAGTACTGCCTTTGGGCAGGAGTGGCTCATAGCTCAATGGTAGAGCGCAGGTTTTAAGAGCAGACTGCCCAGGCATCGGTGGTTCGAGACAGACAGACAGACAGACAGACAGTTCAGATGTTGTTTTGAATAAGTTGTTTTGCCGAAGAAGAACAACAACACAGAATATTGATAAACATTAGATTGTGTCAGCACGTGGAGCGATTTCGATATTTTGTGAAATGAATGTGTGTCATTATGAAATGGTGATGTCTTATACATCCTCCAGTACTGCCTTTGGGCAGGAGTGGCTCATAGCTCAATGGTAGAGCGCAGGTTTTAAGAGCAGACTGCCCAGGCATCGGTGGTTCCAGACAGACAGACAGACAGACAGACAGTTCAGATGTTGTTTTGAATAAGTTGTTTTGCCGAAGAAGAACAACAACACAGAATATTGATAAACATTAGATTGTGTCAGCACGTGGAGCGATTTCGATATTTTGTGAAATGAATGTGTGTCATTATGAAATGGTGATGTCTTATACATCCTCCAGTACTGCCTTTGGGCAGGAGTGGCTCATAGCTCAATGGTAGAGCGCAGGTTTTAAGAGCAGACTGCCCAGGCATCGGTGGTTCCAGACAGACAGACAGACAGACAGACAGTTCAGATGTTGTTTTGAATAAGTTGTTTTGCCGAAGAAGAACAACAACACAGAATATTGATAAACATTAGATTGTGTCAGCACGTGGAGCGATTTCGATATTTTGTGAAATGAATGTGTGTCATTATGAAATGGTGATGTCTTATACATCCTCCAGTACTGCCTTTGGGCAGGAGTGGCTCATAGCTCAATGGTAGAGCGCAGGTTTTAAGAGCAGACTGCCCAGGCATCGGTGGTTCGAGACAGACAGACAGACAGACAGACAGACAGTTCAGATGTTGTTTTGAATAAGTTGTTTTGCCGAAGAAGAACAACAACACAGAATATTGATAAACATTAGATTGTGTCAGCACGTGGAGCGATTTCGATATTTTGTGAAATGAATGTGTGTCATTATGAAATGGTGATGTCTTATACATCCTCCAGTACTGCCTTTGGGCAGGAGTGGCTCATAGCTCAATGGTAGAGCGCAGGTTTTAAGAGCAGACTGCCCAGGCATCGGTGGTTCGAGACAGACAGACAGACAGACAGACAGACAGTTCAGATGTTGTTTTGAATAAGTTGTTTTGCCGAAGAAGAACAACAACACAGAATATTGATAAACATTAGATTGTGTCAGCACGTGGAGCGATTTCGATATTTTGTGAAATGAATGTGTGTCATTATGAAATGGTGATGTCTTATACATCCTCCAGTACTGCCTTTGGGCAGGAGTGGCTCATAGCTCAATGGTAGAGCGCAGGTTTTAAGAGCAGACTGCCCAGGCATCGGTGGTTCCAGACAGACAGACAGACAGACAGACAGTTCAGATGTTGTTTTGAATAAGTTGTTTTGCCGAAGAAGAACAACAACACAGAATATTGATAAACATTAGATTGTGTCAGCACGTGGAGCGATTTCGATATTTTGTGAAATGAATGTGTGTCATTATGAAATGGTGATGTCTTATACATCCTCCAGTACTGCCTTTGGGCAGGAGTGGCTCATAGCTCAATGGTAGAGCGCAGGTTTTAAGAGCAGACTGCCCAGGCATCGGTGGTTCCAGACAGACAGACAGACAGACAGACAGTTCAGATGTTGTTTTGAATAAGTTGTTTTGCCGAAGAAGAACAACAACACAGAATATTGATAAACATTAGATTGTGTCAGCACGTGGAGCGATTTCGATATTTTGTGAAATGAATGTGTGTCATTATGAAATGGTGATGTCTTATACATCCTCCAGACAGACAGACAGACAGACAGACAGACAGACAGACAGACAGACAGACAGACAGACAGACAGACAGACAGACAGACAGACAGACAGACAGACAGACAGACAGACAGACAGACAGACAGACAGACAGACAGACAGACAGACAGACAGACAGACAGACAGACAGACAGACAGACAGACAGACAGACAGACAGACAGACAGACAGACAGACAGACAGACAGACAGACAGACAGACAGACAGACAGACAGACAGACAGACAGACAGACAGACAGACAGACAGACAGACAGACAGTTCAGATGTTGTTTTGAATAAGTTGTTTTGCCGAAGAAGAACAACAACACAGAATATTGATAAACATTAGATTGTGTCAGCACGTGGAGAAATTTCGATATTTTGTGAAATGAATGTGTGTCATTATGAAATGGTGATGTCTTATACATCCTCCAGTACTGCCTTTGGGCAGGAGTGGCTCATAGCTCAATGGTAGAGCGCAGGTTTTAAGAGCAGACTGCCCAGGCATCGGTGGTTCGAGACAGACAGACAGACAGACAGACAGACAGTTCAGATGTTGTTTTGAATAAGTTGTTTTGCCGAAGAAGAACAACAACACAGAATATTGATAAACATTAGATTGTGTCAGCACGTGGAGCGATTTCGATATTTTGTGAAATGAATGTGTGTCATTATGAAATGGTGATGTCTTATACATCCTCCAGTACTGCCTTTGGGCAGGAGTGGCTCATAGCTCAATGGTAGAGCGCAGGTTTTAAGAGCAGACTGCCCAGGCATCGGTGGTTCGAGACAGACAGACAGACAGACAGACAGACAGACAGTTCAGATGTTGTTTTGAATAAGTTGTTTTGCCGAAGAAGAACAACAACACAGAATATTGATAAACATTAGATTGTGTCAGCACGTGGAGCGATTTCGATATTTTGTGAAATGAATGTGTGTCATTATGAAATGGTGATGTCTTATACATCCTCCAGTACTGCCTTTGGGCAGGAGTGGCTCATAGCTCAATGGTAGAGCGCAGGTTTTAAGAGCAGACTGCCCAGGCATCGGTGGTTCGAGACAGACAGACAGACAGACAGACAGACAGACAGACAGACAGACAGTTCAGATGTTGTTTTGAATAAGTTGTTTTGCCGAAGAAGAACAACAACACAGAATATTGATAAACATTAGATTGTGTCAGCACGTGGAGCGATTTCGATATTTTGTGAAATGAATGTGTGTCATTATGAAATGGTGATGTCTTATACATCCTCCAGTACTGCCTTTGGGCAGGAGTGGCTCATAGCTCAATGGTAGAGCGCAGGTTTTAAGAGCAGACTGCCCAGGCATCGGTGGTTCGAGACAGACAGACAGACAGACAGACAGACAGACAGACAGTTCAGATGTTGTTTTGAATAAGTTGTTTTGCCGAAGAAGAACAACAACACAGAATATTGATAAACATTAGATTGTGTCAGCACGTGGAGCGATTTCGATATTTTGTGAAATGAATGTGTGTCATTATGAAATGGTGATGTCTTATACATCCTCCAGTACTGCCTTTGGGCAGGAGTGGCTCATAGCTCAATGGTAGAGCGCAGGTTTTAAGAGCAGACTGCCCAGGCATCGGTGGTTCGAGACAGACAGACAGACAGACAGACAGACAGACAGTTCAGATGTTGTTTTGAATAAGTTGTTTTGCCGAAGAAGAACAACAACACAGAATATTGATAAACATTAGATTGTGTCAGCACGTGGAGCGATTTCGATATTTTGTGAAATGAATGTGTGTCATTATGAAATGGTGATGTCTTATACATCCTCCAGTACTGCCTTTGGGCAGGAGTGGCTCATAGCTCAATGGTAGAGCGCAGGTTTTAAGAGCAGACTGCCCAGGCATCGGTGGTTCGAGACAGACAGACAGACAGACAGACAGACAGACAGACAGACAGACAGTTCAGATGTTGTTTTGAATAAGTTGTTTTGCCGAAGAAGAACAACAACACAGAATATTGATAAACATTAGATTGTGTCAGCACGTGGAGCGATTTCGATATTTTGTGAAATGAATGTGTGTCATTATGAAATGGTGATGTCTTATACATCCTCCAGTACTGCCTTTGGGCAGGAGTGGCTCATAGCTCAATGGTAGAGCGCAGGTTTTAAGAGCAGACTGCCCAGGCATCGGTGGTTCGAGACAGACAGACAGACAGACAGACAGTTCAGATGTTGTTTTGAATAAGTTGTTTTGCCGAAGAAGAACAACAACACAGAATATTGATAAACATTAGATTGTGTCAGCACGTGGAGCGATTTCGATATTTTGTGAAATGAATGTGTGTCATTATGAAATGGTGATGTCTTATACATCCTCCAGTACTGCCTTTGGGCAGGAGTGGCTCATAGCTCAATGGTAGAGCGCAGGTTTTAAGAGCAGACTGCCCAGGCATCGGTGGTTCCAGACAGACAGACAGACAGACAGACAGACAGTTCAGATGTTGTTTTGAATAAGTTGTTTTGCCGAAGAAGAACAACAACACAGAATATTGATAAACATTAGATTGTGTCAGCACGTGGAGCGATTTCGATATTTTGTGAAATGAATGTGTGTCATTATGAAATGGTGATGTCTTATACATCCTCCAGTACTGCCTTTGGGCAGGAGTGGCTCATAGCTCAATGGTAGAGCGCAGGTTTTAAGAGCAGACTGCCCAGGCATCGGTGGTTCGAGACAGACAGACAGACAGACAGACAGACAGACAGACAGACAGTTCAGATGTTGTTTTGAATAAGTTGTTTTGCCGAAGAAGAACAACAACACAGAATATTGATAAACATTAGATTGTGTCAGCACGTGGAGCGATTTCGATATTTTGTGAAATGAATGTGTGTCATTATGAAATGGTGATGTCTTATACATCCTCCAGTACTGCCTTTGGGCAGGAGTGGCTCATAGCTCAATGGTAGAGCGCAGGTTTTAAGAGCAGACTGCCCAGGCATCGGTGGTTCGAGACAGACAGACAGACAGACAGACAGACAGTTCAGATGTTGTTTTGAATAAGTTGTTTTGCCGAAGAAGAACAACAACACAGAATATTGATAAACATTAGATTGTGTCAGCACGTGGAGCGATTTCGATATTTTGTGAAATGAATGTGTGTCATTATGAAATGGTGATGTCTTATACATCCTCCAGTACTGCCTTTGGGCAGGAGTGGCTCATAGCTCAATGGTAGAGCGCAGGTTTTAAGAGCAGACTGCCCAGGCATCGGTGGTTCGAGACAGACAGACAGACAGACAGACAGACAGTTCAGATGTTGTTTTGAATAAGTTGTTTTGCCGAAGAAGAACAACAACACAGAATATTGATAAACATTAGATTGTGTCAGCACGTGGAGCGATTTCGATATTTTGTGAAATGAATGTGTGTCATTATGAAATGGTGATGTCTTATACATCCTCCAGTACTGCCTTTGGGCAGGAGTGGCTCATAGCTCAATGGTAGAGCGCAGGTTTTAAGAGCAGACTGCCCAGGCATCGGTGGTTCGAGACAGACAGACAGACAGACAGACAGACAGTTCAGATGTTGTTTTGAATAAGTTGTTTTGCCGAAGAAGAACAACAACACAGAATATTGATAAACATTAGATTGTGTCAGCACGTGGAGCGATTTCGATATTTTGTGAAATGAATGTGTGTCATTATGAAATGGTGATGTCTTATACATCCTCCAGTACTGCCTTTGGGCAGGAGTGGCTCATAGCTCAATGGTAGAGCGCAGGTTTTAAGAGCAGACTGCCCAGGCATCGGTGGTTCGAGACAGACAGACAGACAGACAGACAGACAGACAGACAGACAGACAGACAGACAGACAGACAGACAGACAGACAGACAGACAGTTCAGATGTTGTTTTGAATAAGTTGTTTTGCCGAAGAAGAACAACAACACAGAATATTGATAAACATTAGATTGTGTCAGCACGTGGAGCGATTTCGATATTTTGTGAAATGAATGTGTGTCATTATGAAATGGTGATGTCTTATACATCCTCCAGTACTGCCTTTGGGCAGGAGTGGCTCATAGCTCAATGGTAGAGCGCAGGTTTTAAGAGCAGACTGCCCAGGCATCGGTGGTTCGAGACAGACAGACAGACAGACAGACAGTTCAGATGTTGTTTTGAATAAGTTGTTTTGCCGAAGAAGAACAACAACACAGAATATTGATAAACATTAGATTGTGTCAGCACGTGGAGCGATTTCGATATTTTGTGAAATGAATGTGTGTCATTATGAAATGGTGATGTCTTATACATCCTCCAGTACTGCCTTTGGGCAGGAGTGGCTCATAGCTCAATGGTAGAGCGCAGGTTTTAAGAGCAGACTGCCCAGGCATCGGTGGTTCCAGACAGACAGACAGACAGACAGACAGACAGACAGACAGTTCAGATGTTGTTTTGAATAAGTTGTTTTGCCGAAGAAGAACAACAACACAGAATATTGATAAACATTAGATTGTGTCAGCACGTGGAGCGATTTCGATATTTTGTGAAATGAATGTGTGTCATTATGAAATGGTGATGTCTTATACATCCTCCAGTACTGCCTTTGGGCAGGAGTGGCTCATAGCTCAATGGTAGAGCGCAGGTTTTAAGAGCAGACTGCCCAGGCATCGGTGGTTCGAGACAGACAGACAGACAGACAGACAGACAGACAGACAGACAGACAGACAGACAGACAGACAGACAGTTCAGATGTTGTTTTGAATAAGTTGTTTTGCCGAAGAAGAACAACAACACAGAATATTGATAAACATTAGATTGTGTCAGCACGTGGAGCGATTTCGATATTTTGTGAAATGAATGTGTGTCATTATGAAATGGTGATGTCTTATACATCCTCCAGTACTGCCTTTGGGCAGGAGTGGCTCATAGCTCAATGGTAGAGCGCAGGTTTTAAGAGCAGACTGCCCAGGCATCGGTGGTTCGAGACAGACAGACAGACAGACAGACAGACAGTTCAGATGTTGTTTTGAATAAGTTGTTTTGCCGAAGAAGAACAACAACACAGAATATTGATAAACATTAGATTGTGTCAGCACGTGGAGCGATTTCGATATTTTGTGAAATGAATGTGTGTCATTATGAAATGGTGATGTCTTATACATCCTCCAGTACTGCCTTTGGGCAGGAGTGGCTCATAGCTCAATGGTAGAGCGCAGGTTTTAAGAGCAGACTGCCCAGGCATCGGTGGTTCGAGACAGACAGACAGACAGACAGACAGACAGTTCAGATGTTGTTTTGAATAAGTTGTTTTGCCGAAGAAGAACAACAACACAGAATATTGATAAACATTAGATTGTGTCAGCACGTGGAGCGATTTCGATATTTTGTGAAATGAATGTGTGTCATTATGAAATGGTGATGTCTTATACATCCTCCAGTACTGCCTTTGGGCAGGAGTGGCTCATAGCTCAATGGTAGAGCGCAGGTTTTAAGAGCAGACTGCCCAGGCATCGGTGGTTCGAGACAGACAGACAGACAGACAGACAGACAGTTCAGATGTTGTTTTGAATAAGTTGTTTTGCCGAAGAAGAACAACAACACAGAATATTGATAAACATTAGATTGTGTCAGCACGTGGAGCGATTTCGATATTTTGTGAAATGAATGTGTGTCATTATGAAATGGTGATGTCTTATACATCCTCCAGTACTGCCTTTGGGCAGGAGTGGCTCATAGCTCAATGGTAGAGCGCAGGTTTTAAGAGCAGACTGCCCAGGCATCGGTGGTTCGAGACAGACAGACAGACAGACAGACAGACAGACAGACAGACAGACAGACAGACAGACAGACAGACAGACAGTTCAGATGTTGTTTTGAATAAGTTGTTTTGCCGAAGAAGAACAACAACACAGAATATTGATAAACATTAGATTGTGTCAGCACGTGGAGCGATTTCGATATTTTGTGAAATGAATGTGTGTCATTATGAAATGGTGATGTCTTATACATCCTCCAGTACTGCCTTTGGGCAGGAGTGGCTCATAGCTCAATGGTAGAGCGCAGGTTTTAAGAGCAGACTGCCCAGGCATCGGTGGTTCGAGACAGACAGACAGACAGACAGACAGTTCAGATGTTGTTTTGAATAAGTTGTTTTGCCGAAGAAGAACAACAACACAGAATATTGATAAACATTAGATTGTGTCAGCACGTGGAGCGATTTCGATATTTTGTGAAATGAATGTGTGTCATTATGAAATGGTGATGTCTTATACATCCTCCAGTACTGCCTTTGGGCAGGAGTGGCTCATAGCTCAATGGTAGAGCGCAGGTTTTAAGAGCAGACTGCCCAGGCATCGGTGGTTCCAGACAGACAGACAGACAGACAGACAGACAGTTCAGATGTTGTTTTGAATAAGTTGTTTTGCCGAAGAAGAACAACAACACAGAATATTGATAAACATTAGATTGTGTCAGCACGTGGAGCGATTTCGATATTTTGTGAAATGAATGTGTGTCATTATGAAATGGTGATGTCTTATACATCCTCCAGTACTGCCTTTGGGCAGGAGTGGCTCATAGCTCAATGGTAGAGCGCAGGTTTTAAGAGCAGACTGCCCAGGCATCGGTGGTTCGAGACAGACAGACAGACAGACAGACAGTTCAGATGTTGTTTTGAATAAGTTGTTTTGCCGAAGAAGAACAACAACACAGAATATTGATAAACATTAGATTGTGTCAGCACGTGGAGCGATTTCGATATTTTGTGAAATGAATGTGTGTCATTATGAAATGGTGATGTCTTATACATCCTCCAGTACTGCCTTTGGGCAGGAGTGGCTCATAGCTCAATGGTAGAGCGCAGGTTTTAAGAGCAGACTGCCCAGGCATCGGTGGTTCGAGACAGACAGACAGACAGACAGACAGACAGACAGACAGACAGACAGACAGACAGTTCAGATGTTGTTTTGAATAAGTTGTTTTGCCGAAGAAGAACAACAACACAGAATATTGATAAACATTAGATTGTGTCAGCACGTGGAGCGATTTCGATATTTTGTGAAATGAATGTGTGTCATTATGAAATGGTGATGTCTTATACATCCTCCAGTACTGCCTTTGGGCAGGAGTGGCTCATAGCTCAATGGTAGAGCGCAGGTTTTAAGAGCAGACTGCCCAGGCATCGGTGGTTCGAGACAGACAGACAGACAGACAGACAGACAGTTCAGATGTTGTTTTGAATAAGTTGTTTTGCCGAAGAAGAACAACAACACAGAATATTGATAAACATTAGATTGTGTCAGCACGTGGAGCGATTTCGATATTTTGTGAAATGAATGTGTGTCATTATGAAATGGTGATGTCTTTATACATCCTCCAGTACTGCCTTTGGCAGGAGTGGCTCATAGCTCAATGGTAGAGCGCAGGTTTTAAGAGCAGACTGCCCAGGCATCGGTGGTTCGAGACAGACAGACAGACAGACAGAGACAGACAGTTCAGATGGTTGTTTTGAATAAGTTGTTTTGCCGAAGAAGAACAACAACACAGAATATTGATAAACATTAGATTGTGTCAGCACGTGGAGCGATTTCGATATTTTGTGAAATGAATGTGTGTCATTATGAAATGGTGATGTTCTTATACATCCTCCAGTACTGCCTTTGGGCAGGAGTGGCTCATAGCTCAATGGTAGAGCGCAGGTTTTAAGAGCAGACTGCCCAGGCATCGGTGGTTCGAGACAGACAGACAGACAGACAGACAGAACAGACAGACAGACAGTTCAGATGTTGTTTTGAATAAGTTGTTTTGCCGAAGAAGAACAACAACACAGAATATTGATAAACATTAGATTGTGTCAGCACGTGGAGCGATTTCGATATTTTGTGAAATGAATGTGTGTCATTATGAAATGGTGATGTCTTATACATCCTCCAGTACTGCCTTTGGGCAGGAGTGGCTCATAGCTCAATGGTAGAGCGCAGGTTTTAAGAGCAGACTGCCCAGGCATCGGTGGTTCGAGACAGACAGACAGACAGACAGACAGACAGTTCAGATGTTGTTTTGAATAAGTTGTTTTGCCGAAGAAGAACAACAACACAGAATATTGATAAACATTAGATTGTGTCAGCACGTGGAGCGATTTCGATATTTTGTGAAATGAATGTGTGTCATTATGAAATGGTGATGTCTTATACATCCTCCAGTACTGCCTTTGGGCAGGAGTGGCTCATAGCTCAATGGTAGAGCGCAGGTTTTAAGAGCAGACTGCCCAGGCATCGGTGGTTCGAGACAACAGACAGACAGACAGACAGACAGACAGACAGTTCAGATGTTGTTTTGAATAAGTTGTTTTGCCGAAGAAGAACAACAACACAGAATATTGATAAACATTAGATTGTGTCAGCACGTGGAGCGATTTCGATATTTTGTGAAATGAATGTGTGTCATTATGAAATGGTGATGTCTTATACATCCTCCAGTACTGCCTTTGGGCAGGAGTGGCTCATAGCTCAATGGTAGAGCGCAGGTTTTAAGAGCAGACTGCCCAGGCATCGGTGGTTCGAGACAGACAGACAGACAGACAGACAGCAGACAGACAGTTCAGATGTTGTTTTGAATAAGTTGTTTTGCCGATGAAGAACAACAACACAGAATATTGATAAACATTAGATTGTGTCAGCACGTGGAGCGATTTCGATATTTTGTGAAATGAATGTGTGTCATTATGAAATGGTGATGTCTTATACATCCTCCAGTACTGCCTTTGGGCAGGAGTGCTCATAGCTCAATGGTAGAGCGCAGGTTTTAAGAGCAGACTGCCCAGGCATCGGTGGTTCGAGACAGACAGACAGGACAGCAGACAGACAGACAGTTCAGATGTTGTTTTGAATAAGTTGTTTTGCCGAAAGAAGAACAACAACACAGAATATTGATAAACATTAGATTGTGTCAGCACGTGGAGCGATTTCGATATGTTGGTGAAATGAATGTGTGTCATTATGAAATGGTGATGTCTTATACATCCTCCAGTACTTGCCTTTGGGGCAGGAGTGGCTCATAGCTCAATGGTAGAGCGCAGGTTTTAAGAGCAGACTGCCCAGGCATCGGTGGTTCGAGGACAGACAGACAGACAGACGAAGACAGACAGACAGACAGTTCAGATGTTGTTTTGAATAAGTTGTTTTGCCGAAGAAGAACAACAACACAGAATTATTGATAAACATTAGATTGTGTCAGCACGTGGAGCGATTTCGATATTTTGTGAAATGAATGTGTGTCATTATGAAATGGTGATGTCCTTATACATCCTCCAGTACTGCCTTGGGCAGGAGTGGCTCATAGCTCAATGGTAGAGCGCAGGTTTTAAGAGCAGACTGCCCAGGCATCGGTGGTTCGAGACAGACAGACAGACAGACAGACAGACAGTTCAGATGTTGTTTGAATAAGTTGTTTTGGGCCGAAGAAGAACAACAACACAGAATATTGATAAACATTAGATTGTGTCAGCACGTGGAGCGATTTCGATATTTTGTGAAATGAATGTGTGTCATTATGAAATGGTGATGTCTTATACATCCTCCAGTACTGCCTTTGGGCAGGAGTGGCTCATAGCTCAATGGTAGAGGCGCAGGTTTTAAGAGCAGACTGCCCAGGCCTCGGTGGTTCGAGAACAGGACAGACAGACAGACAGACAGACAGACAGACAGAAACAGACAGACAGACAGACAGACAGACAGTTCAGATGTTGTTTTTGAATAAGTTGTTACAGAATATTGATAAACATTAGATTGTGTCAGCACGTGGAGCGATTTCGATATTTTGTGAAATGAATGTGTGTCATTATGAAATGGTGATGTCTTATACATCCTCCAGTACTGCCTTTGGGCAGGAGTGGCTCATAGCTCAATGGTAGAGCGCAGGTTTTAAGAGCAGACTGCCCAGGCATCGGTGGTTCGAGACAGACAGACAGACAGACAGACAGTTCAGATGTTGTTTTGAATAAGTTGTTTTGCCGAAGAAGAACAACAACACAGAATATTGATAAACATTAGATTGTGTCAGCACGTGGAGCGATTTCGATATTTTGTGAAATGAATGTGTGTCATTATGAAATGGTGATGTCTTATACATCCTCCAGTACTGCCTTTGGGCAGGAGTGGCTCATAGCTCAATGGTAGAGCGCAGGTTTTAAGAGCAGACTGCCCAGGCATCGGTGGTTCCAGACAGACAGACAGACAGACAGACAGACAGTTCAGATGTTGTTTTGAATAAGTTGTTTTGCCGAAGAAGAACAACAACACAGAATATTGATAAACATTAGATTGTGTCAGCACGTGGAGCGATTTCGATATTTTGTGAAATGAATGTGTGTCATTATGAAATGGTGATGTCTTATACATCCTCCAGTACTGCCTTTGGGCAGGAGTGGCTCATAGCTCAATGGTAGAGCGCAGGTTTTAAGAGCAGACTGCCCAGGCATCGGTGGTTCGAGACAGACAGACAGACAGACAGACAGACAGACAGACAGTTCAGATGTTGTTTTGAATAAGTTGTTTTGCCGAAGAAGAACAACAACACAGAATATTGATAAACATTAGATTGTGTCAGCACGTGGAGCGATTTCGATATTTTGTGAAATGAATGTGTGTCATTATGAAATGGTGATGTCTTATACATCCTCCAGTACTGCCTTTGGGCAGGAGTGGCTCATAGCTCAATGGTAGAGCGCAGGTTTTAAGAGCAGACTGCCCAGGCATCGGTGGTTCGAGACAGACAGACAGACAGACAGACAGTTCAGATGTTGTTTTGAATAAGTTGTTTTGCCGAAGAAGAACAACAACACAGAATATTGATAAACATTAGATTGTGTCAGCACGTGGAGCGATTTCGATATTTTGTGAAATGAATGTGTGTCATTATGAAATGGTGATGTCTTATACATCCTCCAGTACTGCCTTTGGGCAGGAGTGGCTCATAGCTCAATGGTAGAGCGCAGGTTTTAAGAGCAGACTGCCCAGGCATCGGTGGTTCGAGACAGACAGACAGACAGACAGACAGACAGACAGACAGACAGACAGACAGACAGACAGACAGACAGACAGACAGACAGACAGACAGACAGACAGACAGACAGACAGACAGACAGACAGACAGACAGACAGACAGACAGACAGACAGACAGACAGACAGACAGACAGACAGACAGACAGACAGACAGACAGACAGACAGACAGACAGACAGACAGACAGACAGACAGACAGACAGACAGACAGACAGACAGACAGACAGACAGACAGACAGACAGACAGACAGACAGACAGACAGACAGACAGACAGACAGACAGACAGACAGACAGACAGACAGACAGACAGACAGACAGACAGACAGACAGACAGACAGACAGACAGACAGACAGACAGACAGACAGACAGACAGACAGACAGACAGACAGACAGACAGACAGACAGACAGACAGACAGACAGACAGACAGACAGACAGACAGACAGACAGACAGACAGACAGACAGACAGACAGACAGACAGACAGACAGACAGACAGACAGACAGACAGACAGACAGACAGACAGACAGACAGACAGACAGACAGACAGACAGACAGACAGACAGACAGACAGACAGACAGACAGACAGACAGACAGACAGACAGACAGACAGACAGACAGACAGACAGACAGACAGACAGACAGACAGACAGACAGACAGACAGACAGACAGACAGACAGACAGACAGACAGACAGACAGACAGACAGACAGACAGACAGACAGACAGACAGACAGACAGACAGACAGACAGACAGACAGACAGACAGACAGACAGACAGACAGACAGACAGACAGACAGACAGACAGACAGACAGACAGACAGACAGACAGACAGACAGACAGACAGACAGACAGACAGACAGACAGACAGACAGACAGACAGACAGACAGACAGACAGACAGACAGACAGACAGACAGACAGACAGACAGACAGACAGACAGACAGACAGACAGACAGACAGACAGACAGACAGACAGACAGACAGACAGACAGACAGACAGACAGACAGACAGACAGACAGACAGACAGACAGACAGACAGACGTTGTTTTGAATAAGTTGTTTTGCCGAAGAAGAACAACAACACAGAATATTGATAAACATTAGATTGTGTCAGCACGTGGAGCGATTTCGATATTTTGTGAAATGAATGTGTGTCATTATGAAATGGTGATGTCTTATACATCCTCCAGTACTGCCTTTGGGCAGGAGTGGCTCATAGCTCAATGGTAGAGCGCAGGTTTTAAGAGCAGACTGCCCAGGCATCGGTGGTTCGAGACAGACAGACAGACAGACAGATGTTGTTTTGAATAAGTTGTTTTGCCGAAGAAGAACAACAACACAGAATATTGATAAACATTAGATTGTGTCAGCACGTGGAGCGATTTCGATATTTTGTGAAATGAATGTGTGTCATTATGAAATGGTGATGTCTTATACATCCTCCAGTACTGCCTTTGGGCAGGAGTGGCTCATAGCTCAATGGTAGAGCGCAGGTTTTAAGAGCAGACTGCCCAGGCATCGGTGGTTCGAGACAGACAGACAGACAGACAGACAGACAGTTCAGATGTTGTTTTGAATAAGTTGTTTTGCCGAAGAAGAACAACAACACAGAATATTGATAAACATTAGATTGTGTCAGCACGTGGAGCGATTTCGATATTTTGTGAAATGAATGTGTGTCATTATGAAATGGTGATGTCTTATACATCCTCCAGTACTGCCTTTGGGCAGGAGTGGCTCATAGCTCAATGGTAGAGCGCAGGTTTTAAGAGCAGACTGCCCAGGCATCGGTGGTTCGAGACAGACAGACAGACAGACAGACAGACAGACAGACAGACAGACAGTTCAGATGTTGTTTTGAATAAGTTGTTTTGCCGAAGAAGAACAACAACACAGAATATTGATAAACATTAGATTGTGTCAGCACGTGGAGCGATTTCGATATTTTGTGAAATGAATGTGTGTCATTATGAAATGGTGATGTCTTATACATCCTCCAGTACTGCCTTTGGGCAGGAGTGGCTCATAGCTCAATGGTAGAGCGCAGGTTTTAAGAGCAGACTGCCCAGGCATCGGTGGTTCGAGACAGACAGACAGACAGACAGACAGACAGACAGTTCAGATGTTGTTTTGAATAAGTTGTTTTGCCGAAGAAGAACAACAACACAGAATATTGATAAACATTAGATTGTGTCAGCACGTGGAGCGATTTCGATATTTTGTGAAATGAATGTGTGTCATTATGAAATGGTGATGTCTTATACATCCTCCAGTACTGCCTTTGGGCAGGAGTGGCTCATAGCTCAATGGTAGAGCGCAGGTTTTAAGAGCAGACTGCCCAGGCATCGGTGGTTCGAGACAGACAGACAGACAGACAGACAGACAGACAGTTCAGATGTTGTTTTGAATAAGTTGTTTTGCCGAAGAAGAACAACAACACAGAATATTGATAAACATTAGATTGTGTCAGCACGTGGAGCGATTTCGATATTTTGTGAAATGAATGTGTGTCATTATGAAATGGTGATGTCTTATACATCCTCCAGTACTGCCTTTGGGCAGGAGTGGCTCATAGCTCAATGGTAGAGCGCAGGTTTTAAGAGCAGACTGCCCAGGCATCGGTGGTTCGAGACAGACAGACAGACAGACAGACAGACAGACAGTTCAGATGTTGTTTTGAATAAGTTGTTTTGCCGAAGAAGAACAACAACACAGAATATTGATAAACATTAGATTGTGTCAGCACGTGGAGCGATTTCGATATTTTGTGAAATGAATGTGTGTCATTATGAAATGGTGATGTCTTATACATCCTCCAGTACTGCCTTTGGGCAGGAGTGGCTCATAGCTCAATGGTAGAGCGCAGGTTTTAAGAGCAGACTGCCCAGGCATCGGTGGTTCCAGACAGACAGACAGACAGACAGACAGTTCAGATGTTGTTTTGAATAAGTTGTTTTGCCGAAGAAGAACAACAACACAGAATATTGATAAACATTAGATTGTGTCAGCACGTGGAGCGATTTCGATATTTTGTGAAATGAATGTGTGTCATTATGAAATGGTGATGTCTTATACATCCTCCAGTACTGCCTTTGGGCAGGAGTGGCTCATAGCTCAATGGTAGAGCGCAGGTTTTAAGAGCAGACTGCCCAGGCATCGGTGGTTCCAGACAGACAGACAGACAGACAGACAGTTCAGATGTTGTTTTGAATAAGTTGTTTTGCCGAAGAAGAACAACAACACAGAATATTGATAAACATTAGATTGTGTCAGCACGTGGAGCGATTTCGATATTTTGTGAAATGAATGTGTGTCATTATGAAATGGTGATGTCTTATACATCCTCCAGTACTGCCTTTGGGCAGGAGTGGCTCATAGCTCAATGGTAGAGCGCAGGTTTTAAGAGCAGACTGCCCAGGCATCGGTGGTTCGAGACAGACAGACAGACAGACAGACAGACAGACAGACAGACAGTTCAGATGTTGTTTTGAATAAGTTGTTTTGCCGAAGAAGAACAACAACACAGAATATTGATAAACATTAGATTGTGTCAGCACGTGGAGCGATTTCGATATTTTGTGAAATGAATGTGTGTCATTATGAAATGGTGATGTCTTATACATCCTCCAGTACTGCCTTTGGGCAGGAGTGGCTCATAGCTCAATGGTAGAGCGCAGGTTTTAAGAGCAGACTGCCCAGGCATCGGTGGTTCGAGACAGACAGACAGACAGACAGACAGACAGACAGTTCAGATGTTGTTTTGAATAAGTTGTTTTGCCGAAGAAGAACAACAACACAGAATATTGATAAACATTAGATTGTGTCAGCACGTGGAGCGATTTCGATATTTTGTGAAATGAATGTGTGTCATTATGAAATGGTGATGTCTTATACATCCTCCAGTACTGCCTTTGGGCAGGAGTGGCTCATAGCTCAATGGTAGAGCGCAGGTTTTAAGAGCAGACTGCCCAGGCATCGGTGGTTCGAGACAGACAGACAGACAGACAGACAGACAGTTCAGATGTTGTTTTGAATAAGTTGTTTTGCCGAAGAAGAACAACAACACAGAATATTGATAAACATTAGATTGTGTCAGCACGTGGAGCGATTTCGATATTTTGTGAAATGAATGTGTGTCATTATGAAATGGTGATGTCTTATACATCCTCCAGTACTGCCTTTGGGCAGGAGTGGCTCATAGCTCAATGGTAGAGCGCAGGTTTTAAGAGCAGACTGCCCAGGCATCGGTGGTTCCAGACAGACAGACAGACAGACAGACAGTTCAGATGTTGTTTTGAATAAGTTGTTTTGCCGAAGAAGAACAACAACACAGAATATTGATAAACATTAGATTGTGTCAGCACGTGGAGCGATTTCGATATTTTGTGAAATGAATGTGTGTCATTATGAAATGGTGATGTCTTATACATCCTCCAGTACTGCCTTTGGGCAGGAGTGGCTCATAGCTCAATGGTAGAGCGCAGGTTTTAAGAGCAGACTGCCCAGGCATCGGTGGTTCCAGACAGACAGACAGACAGACAGACAGTTCAGATGTTGTTTTGAATAAGTTGTTTTGCCGAAGAAGAACAACAACACAGAATATTGATAAACATTAGATTGTGTCAGCACGTGGAGCGATTTCGATATTTTGTGAAATGAATGTGTGTCATTATGAAATGGTGATGTCTTATACATCCTCCAGTACTGCCTTTGGGCAGGAGTGGCTCATAGCTCAATGGTAGAGCGCAGGTTTTAAGAGCAGACTGCCCAGGCATCGGTGGTTCGAGACAGACAGACAGACAGACAGACAGACAGACAGTTCAGATGTTGTTTTGAATAAGTTGTTTTGCCGAAGAAGAACAACAACACAGAATATTGATAAACATTAGATTGTGTCAGCACGTGGAGCGATTTCGATATTTTGTGAAATGAATGTGTGTCATTATGAAATGGTGATGTCTTATACATCCTCCAGTACTGCCTTTGGGCAGGAGTGGCTCATAGCTCAATGGTAGAGCGCAGGTTTTAAGAGCAGACTGCCCAGGCATCGGTGGTTCGAGACAGACAGACAGACAGACAGACAGTTCAGATGTTGTTTTGAATAAGTTGTTTTGCCGAAGAAGAACAACAACACAGAATATTGATAAACATTAGATTGTGTCAGCACGTGGAGCGATTTCGATATTTTGTGAAATGAATGTGTGTCATTATGAAATGGTGATGTCTTATACATCCTCCAGTACTGCCTTTGGGCAGGAGTGGCTCATAGCTCAATGGTAGAGCGCAGGTTTTAAGAGCAGACTGCCCAGGCATCGGTGGTTCGAGACAGACAGACAGACAGACAGACAGTTCAGATGTTGTTTTGAATAAGTTGTTTTGCCGAAGAAGAACAACAACACAGAATATTGATAAACATTAGATTGTGTCAGCACGTGGAGCGATTTCGATATTTTGTGAAATGAATGTGTGTCATTATGAAATGGTGATGTCTTATACATCCTCCAGTACTGCCTTTGGGCAGGAGTGGCTCATAGCTCAATGGTAGAGCGCAGGTTTTAAGAGCAGACTGCCCAGGCATCGGTGGTTCGAGACAGACAGACAGACAGACAGACAGTTCAGATGTTGTTTTGAATAAGTTGTTTTGCCGAAGAAGAACAACAACACAGAATATTGATAAACATTAGATTGTGTCAGCACGTGGAGCGATTTCGATATTTTGTGAAATGAATGTGTGTCATTATGAAATGGTGATGTCTTATACATCCTCCAGTACTGCCTTTGGGCAGGAGTGGCTCATAGCTCAATGGTAGAGCGCAGGTTTTAAGAGCAGACTGCCCAGGCATCGGTGGTTCGAGACAGACAGACAGACAGACAGACAGTTCAGATGTTGTTTTGAATAAGTTGTTTTGCCGAAGAAGAACAACAACACAGAATATTGATAAACATTAGATTGTGTCAGCACGTGGAGCGATTTCGATATTTTGTGAAATGAATGTGTGTCATTATGAAATGGTGATGTCTTATACATCCTCCAGTACTGCCTTTGGGCAGGAGTGGCTCATAGCTCAATGGTAGAGCGCAGGTTTTAAGAGCAGACTGCCCAGGCATCGGTGGTTCGAGACAGACAGACAGACAGACAGACAGTTCAGATGTTGTTTTGAATAAGTTGTTTTGCCGAAGAAGAACAACAACACAGAATATTGATAAACATTAGATTGTGTCAGCACGTGGAGCGATTTCGATATTTTGTGAAATGAATGTGTGTCATTATGAAATGGTGATGTCTTATACATCCTCCAGTACTGCCTTTGGGCAGGAGTGGCTCATAGCTCAATGGTAGAGCGCAGGTTTTAAGAGCAGACTGCCCAGGCATCGGTGGTTCGAGACAGACAGACAGACAGACAGACAGTTCAGATGTTGTTTTGAATAAGTTGTTTTGCCGAAGAAGAACAACAACACAGAATATTGATAAACATTAGATTGTGTCAGCACGTGGAGCGATTTCGATATTTTGTGAAATGAATGTGTGTCATTATGAAATGGTGATGTCTTATACATCCTCCAGTACTGCCTTTGGGCAGGAGTGGCTCATAGCTCAATGGTAGAGCGCAGGTTTTAAGAGCAGACTGCCCAGGCATCGGTGGTTCCAGACAGACAGACAGACAGACAGACAGACAGTTCAGATGTTGTTTTGAATAAGTTGTTTTGCCGAAGAAGAACAACAACACAGAATATTGATAAACATTAGATTGTGTCAGCACGTGGAGCGATTTCGATATTTTGTGAAATGAATGTGTGTCATTATGAAATGGTGATGTCTTATACATCCTCCAGTACTGCCTTTGGGCAGGAGTGGCTCATAGCTCAATGGTAGAGCGCAGGTTTTAAGAGCAGACTGCCCAGGCATCGGTGGTTCCAGACAGACAGACAGACAGACAGACAGTTCAGATGTTGTTTTGAATAAGTTGTTTTGCCGAAGAAGAACAACAACACAGAATATTGATAAACATTAGATTGTGTCAGCACGTGGAGCGATTTCGATATTTTGTGAAATGAATGTGTGTCATTATGAAATGGTGATGTCTTATACATCCTCCAGTACTGCCTTTGGGCAGGAGTGGCTCATAGCTCAATGGTAGAGCGCAGGTTTTAAGAGCAGACTGCCCAGGCATCGGTGGTTCCAGACAGACAGACAGACAGACAGACAGACAGACAGACAGACAGACAGACAGACAGACAGACAGACAGACAGACAGACAGACAGACAGACAGACAGACAGACAGACAGACAGACAGACAGACAGACAGACAGACAGACAGACAGACAGACAGACAGACAGACAGACAGACAGTTCAGATGTTGTTTTGAATAAGTTGTTTTGCCGAAGAAGAACAACAACACAGAATATTGATAAACATTAGATTGTGTCAGCACGTGGAGCGATTTCGATATTTTGTGAAATGAATGTGTGCCATTATGAAATGGTGATGTCTTATACATCCTCCAGTACTGCCTTTGGGCAGGAGTGGCTCATAGCTCAATGGTAGAGCGCAGGTTTTAAGAGCAGACTGCCCAGGCATCGGTGGTTCCAGACAGACAGACAGACAGACAGACAGACAGACAGACAGACAGACAGACAGACAGACAGTTCAGATGTTGTTTTGAATAAGTTGTTTTGCCGAAGAAGAACAACAACACAGAATATTGATAAACATTAGATTGTGTCAGCACGTGGAGCGATTTCGATATTTTGTGAAATGAATGTGTGCCATTATGAAATGGTGATGTCTTATACATCCTCCAGTACTGCCTTTGGGCAGGAGTGGCTCATAGCTCAATGGTAGAGCGCAGGTTTTAAGAGCAGACTGCCCAGGCATCGGTGGTTCCAGACAGACAGACAGACAGACAGACAGACAGACAGACAGACAGACAGACAGTTCAGATGTTGTTTTGAATAAGTTGTTTTGCCGAAGAAGAACAACAACACAGAATATTGATAAACATTAGATTGTGTCAGCACGTGGAGCGATTTCGATATTTTGTGAAATGAATGTGTGCCATTATGAAATGGTGATGTCTTATACATCCTCCAGTACTGCCTTTGGGCAGGAGTGGCTCATAGCTCAATGGTAGAGCGCAGGTTTTAAGAGCAGACTGCCCAGGCATCGGTGGTTCCAGACAGACAGACAGACAGACAGACAGACAGACAGACAGACAGACAGACAGACAGACAGTTCAGATGTTGTTTTGAATAAGTTGTTTTGCCGAAGAAGAACAACAACACAGAATATTGATAAACATTAGATTGTGTCAGCACGTGGAGCGATTTCGATATTTTGTGAAATGAATGTGTGCCATTATGAAATGGTGATGTCTTATACATCCTCCAGTACTGCCTTTGGGCAGGAGTGGCTCATAGCTCAATGGTAGAGCGCAGGTTTTAAGAGCAGACTGCCCAGGCATCGGTGGTTCCAGACAGACAGACAGACAGACAGACAGACAGACAGACAGACAGACAGACAGACAGACAGACAGACAGACAGACAGACAGACAGACAGACAGACAGACAGACAGACAGACAGACAGACAGACAGACAGACAGACAGACAGACAGACAGACAGACAGACAGTTCAGATGTTGTTTTGAATAAGTTGTTTTGCCGAAGAAGAACAACAACACAGAATATTGATAAACATTAGATTGTGTCAGCACGTGGAGCGATTTCGATATTTTGTGAAATGAATGTGTGCCATTATGAAATGGTGATGTCTTATACATCCTCCAGTACTGCCTTTGGGCAGGAGTGGCTCATAGCTCAATGGTAGAGCGCAGGTTTTAAGAGCAGACTGCCCAGGCATCGGTGGTTCCAGACAGACAGACAGACAGACAGACAGACAGACAGACAGACAGACAGACAGACAGACAGACAGACAGACAGACAGACAGACAGACAGACAGACAGACAGACAGACAGACAGACAGACAGTTCAGATGTTGTTTTGAATAAGTTGTTTTGCCGAAGAAGAACAACAACACAGAATATTGATAAACATTAGATTGTGTCAGCACGTGGAGCGATTTCGATATTTTGTGAAATGAATGTGTGCCATTATGAAATGGTGATGTCTTATACATCCTCCAGTACTGCCTTTGGGCAGGAGTGGCTCATAGCTCAATGGTAGAGCGCAGGTTTTAAGAGCAGACTGCCCAGGCATCGGTGGTTCCAGACAGACAGACAGACAGACAGACAGACAGACAGACAGACAGACAGACAGACAGTTCAGATGTTGTTTTGAATAAGTTGTTTTGCCGAAGAAGAACAACAACACAGAATATTGATAAACATTAGATTGTGTCAGCACGTGGAGCGATTTCGATATTTTGTGAAATGAATGTGTGCCATTATGAAATGGTGATGTCTTATACATCCTCCAGTACTGCCTTTGGGCAGGAGTGGCTCATAGCTCAATGGTAGAGCGCAGGTTTTAAGAGCAGACTGCCCAGGCATCGGTGGTTCCAGACAGACAGACAGACAGACAGACAGACAGACAGACAGACAGACAGACAGACAGACAGACAGACAGTTCAGATGTTGTTTTGAATAAGTTGTTTTGCCGAAGAAGAACAACAACACAGAATATTGATAAACATTAGATTGTGTCAGCACGTGGAGCGATTTCGATATTTTGTGAAATGAATGTGTGCCATTATGAAATGGTGATGTCTTATACATCCTCCAGTACTGCCTTTGGGCAGGAGTGGCTCATAGCTCAATGGTAGAGCGCAGGTTTTAAGAGCAGACTGCCCAGGCATCGGTGGTTCCAGACAGACAGACAGACAGACAGACAGACAGACAGACAGACAGACAGACAGACAGTTCAGATGTTGTTTTGAATAAGTTGTTTTGCCGAAGAAGAACAACAACACAGAATATTGATAAACATTAGATTGTGTCAGCACGTGGAGCGATTTCGATATTTTGTGAAATGAATGTGTGCCATTATGAAATGGTGATGTCTTATACATCCTCCAGTACTGCCTTTGGGCAGGAGTGGCTCATAGCTCAATGGTAGAGCGCAGGTTTTAAGAGCAGACTGCCCAGGCATCGGTGGTTCCAGACAGACAGACAGACAGACAGACAGACAGACAGACAGACAGACAGACAGTTCAGATGTTGTTTTGAATAAGTTGTTTTGCCGAAGAAGAACAACAACACAGAATATTGATAAACATTAGATTGTGTCAGCACGTGGAGCGATTTCGATATTTTGTGAAATGAATGTGTGCCATTATGAAATGGTGATGTCTTATACATCCTCCAGTACTGCCTTTGGGCAGGAGTGGCTCATAGCTCAATGGTAGAGCGCAGGTTTTAAGAGCAGACTGCCCAGGCATCGGTGGTTCCAGACAGACAGACAGACAGACAGACAGACAGACAGACAGACAGACAGACAGACAGACAGACAGACAGACAGACAGACAGACAGACAGACAGACAGACAGACAGACAGACAGACAGACAGACAGACAGACAGTTCAGATGTTGTTTTGAATAAGTTGTTTTGCCGAAGAAGAACAACAACACAGAATATTGATAAACATTAGATTGTGTCAGCACGTGGAGCGATTTCGATATTTTGTGAAATGAATGTGTGCCATTATGAAATGGTGATGTCTTATACATCCTCCAGTACTGCCTTTGGGCAGGAGTGGCTCATAGCTCAATGGTAGAGCGCAGGTTTTAAGAGCAGACTGCCCAGGCATCGGTGGTTCCAGACAGACAGACAGACAGACAGACAGACAGACAGACAGACAGTTCAGATGTTGTTTTGAATAAGTTGTTTTGCCGAAGAAGAACAACAACACAGAATATTGATAAACATTAGATTGTGTCAGCACGTGGAGCGATTTCGATATTTTGTGAAATGAATTAGTGCCATTATGAAATGGTGATGTCTTATACATCCTCCAGTACTGCCTTTGGGCAGGAGTGGCTCATAGCTCAATGGTAGAGCGCAGGTTTTAAGAGCAGACTGCCCAGGCATCGGTGGTTCCAGACAGACAGACAGACAGACAGACAGACAGACAGACAGACAGACAGACAGACAGACAGACAGACAGACAGACAGACAGACAGACAGACAGACAGACAGTTCAGATGTTGTTTTGAATAAGTTGTTTTGCCGAAGAAGAACAACAACACAGAATATTGATAAACATTAGATTGTGTCAGCACGTGGAGCGATTTCGATATTTTGTGAAATGAATGTGTGCCATTATGAAATGGTGATGTCTTATACATCCTCCAGTACTGCCTTTGGGCAGGAGTGGCTCATAGCTCAATGGTAGAGCGCAGGTTTTAAGAGCAGACTGCCCAGGCATCGGTGGTTCCAGACAGACAGACAGACAGACAGACAGACAGACAGACAGACAGACAGACAGACAGACAGACAGACAGACAGACAGACAGACAGACAGACAGACAGACAGACAGACAGTTCAGATGTTGTTTTGAATAAGTTGTTTTGCCGAAGAAGAACAACAACACAGAATATTGATAAACATTAGATTGTGTCAGCACGTGGAGCGATTTCGATATTTTGTGAAATGAATGTGTGCCATTATGAAATGGTGATGTCTTATACATCCTCCAGTACTGCCTTTGGGCAGGAGTGGCTCATAGCTCAATGGTAGAGCGCAGGTTTTAAGAGCAGACTGCCCAGGCATCGGTGGTTCCAGACAGACAGACAGACAGACAGACAGACAGACAGTTCAGATGTTGTTTTGAATAAGTTGTTTTGCCGAAGAAGAACAACAACACAGAATATTGATAAACATTAGATTGTGTCAGCACGTGGAGCGATTTCGATATTTTGTGAAATGAATGTGTGCCATTATGAAATGGTGATGTCTTATACATCCTCCAGTACTGCCTTTGGGCAGGAGTGGCTCATAGCTCAATGGTAGAGCGCAGGTTTTAAGAGCAGACTGCCCAGGCATCGGTGGTTCCAGACAGACAGACAGACAGACAGACAGACAGACAGACAGTTCAGATGTTGTTTTGAATAAGTTGTTTTGCCGAAGAAGAACAACAACACAGAATATTGATAAACATTAGATTGTGTCAGCACGTGGAGCGATTTCGATATTTTGTGAAATGAATGTGTGCCATTATGAAATGGTGATGTCTTATACATCCTCCAGTACTGCCTTTGGGCAGGAGTGGCTCATAGCTCAATGGTAGAGCGCAGGTTTTAAGAGCAGACTGCCCAGGCATCGGTGGTTCCAGACAGACAGACAGACAGACAGACAGACAGACAGACAGACAGACAGACAGTTCAGATGTTGTTTTGAATAAGTTGTTTTGCCGAAGAAGAACAACAACACAGAATATTGATAAACATTAGATTGTGTCAGCACGTGGAGCGATTTCGATATTTTGTGAAATGAATGTGTGCCATTATGAAATGGTGATGTCTTATACATCCTCCAGTACTGCCTTTGGGCAGGAGTGGCTCATAGCTCAATGGTAGAGCGCAGGTTTTAAGAGCAGACTGCCCAGGCATCGGTGGTTCCAGACAGACAGACAGACAGACAGACAGACAGTTCAGATGTTGTTTTGAATAAGTTGTTTTGCCGAAGAAGAACAACAACACAGAATATTGATAAACATTAGATTGTGTCAGCACGTGGAGCGATTTCGATATTTTGTGAAATGAATGTGTGCCACTATGAAATGGTGATGTCTTATACATCCTCCAGTACTGCCTTTGGGCAGGAGTGGCTCATAGCTCAATGGTAGAGCGCAGGTTTTAAGAGCAGACTGCCCAGGCATAGGTGGTTACAGACAGACAGACAGACAGACAGACAGACAGACAGACAGACAGACAGACAGACAGACAGACAGACAGACAGACAGACAGACAGACAGACAGACAGACAGACAGACAGACAGACAGACAGACAGACAGACAGACAGACAGACAGACAGACAGACAGACAGACAGACAGACAGACAGACAGACAGACAGACAGACAGACAGACAGACAGACAGACAGACAGACAGACAGACAGTTCAGATGTTGTTTTGAATAAGTTGTTTTGCCGAAGAAGAACAACAACACAGAATATTGATAAACATTAGATTGTGTCAGCACGTGGAGCGATTTCGATATTTTGTGAAATGAATGTGTGCCATTATGAAATGGTGATGTCTTATACATCCTCCAGTACTGCCTTTGGGCAGGAGTGGCTCATAGCTCAATGGTAGAGCGCAGGTTTTAAGAGCAGACTGCCCAGGCATCGGTGGTTCCAGACAGACAGACAGACAGACAGACAGACAGACAGACAGACAGACAGTTCAGATGTTGTTTTGAATAAGTTGTTTTGCCGAAGAAGAACAACAACACAGAATATTGATAAACATTAGATTGTGTCAGCACGTGGAGCGATTTCGATATTTTGTGAAATGAATGTGTGCCATTATGAAATGGTGATGTCTTATACATCCTCCAGTACTGCCTTTGGGCAGGAGTGGCTCATAGCTCAATGGTAGAGCGCAGGTTTTAAGAGCAGACTGCCCAGGCATCGGTGGTTCCAGACAGACAGACAGACAGACAGACAGACAGACAGACAGACAGACAGACAGACAGACAGTTCAGATGTTGTTTTGAATAAGTTGTTTTGCCGAAGAAGAACAACAACACAGAATATTGATAAACATTAGATTGTGTCAGCACGTGGAGCGATTTCGATATTTTGTGAAATGAATGTGTGCCATTATGAAATGGTGATGTCTTATACATCCTCCAGTACTGCCTTTGGGCAGGAGTGGCTCATAGCTCAATGGTAGAGCGCAGGTTTTAAGAGCAGACTGCCCAGGCATCGGTGGTTCCAGACAGACAGACAGACAGACAGACAGACAGACAGACAGACAGTTCAGATGTTGTTTTGAATAAGTTGTTTTGCCGAAGAAGAACAACAACACAGAATATTGATAAACATTAGATTGTGTCAGCACGTGGAGCGATTTCGATATTTTGTGAAATGAATGTGTGCCATTATGAAATGGTGATGTCTTATACATCCTCCAGTACTGCCTTTGGGCAGGAGTGGCTCATAGCTCAATGGTAGAGCGCAGGTTTTAAGAGCAGACTGCCCAGGCATCGGTGGTTCCAGACAGACAGACAGACAGACAGACAGACAGACAGACAGACAGACAGACAGACAGACAGACAGACAGACAGACAGACAGACAGACAGACAGACAGACAGACAGACAGACAGACAGACAGACAGACAGACAGACAGACAGACAGACAGACAGACAGACAGACAGACAGACAGACAGACAGACAGACAGACAGACAGACAGACAGACAGACAGACAGACAGACAGACAGACAGACAGACAGACAGACAGACAGACAGACAGACAGACAGACAGACAGACAGACAGACAGACAGACAGACAGACAGACAGACAGACAGACAGACAGACAGACAGACAGACAGACAGACAGACAGACAGACAGACAGACAGACAGACAGACAGACAGACAGACAGACAGACAGACAGACAGACAGACAGACAGACAGACAGACAGACAGACAGACAGACAGACAGACAGACAGACAGACAGACAGACAGACAGACAGACAGACAGACAGACAGACAGACAGACAGACAGACAGACAGACAGACAGACAGACAGACAGACAGACAGACAGTTCAGATGTTGTTTTGAATAAGTTGTTTTGCCGAAGAAGAACAACAACACAGAATATTGATAAACATTAGATTGTGTCAGCACGTGGAGCGATTTCGATATTTTGTGAAATGAATGTGTGCCATTATGAAATGGTGATGTCTTATACATCCTCCAGTACTGCCTTTGGGCAGGAGTGGCTCATAGCTCAATGGTAGAGCGCAGGTTTTAAGAGCAGACTGCCCAGGCATCGGTGGTTCCAGACAGACAGACAGACAGACAGACAGACAGACAGACAGACAGACAGACAGACAGACAGACAGACAGACAGACAGACAGACAGACAGACAGACAGACAGACAGACAGACAGACAGACAGACAGACAGACAGACAGACAGACAGACAGACAGACAGACAGACAGACAGACAGACAGACAGACAGACAGACAGACAGACAGACAGACAGACAGACAGACAGACAGACAGACAGACAGACAGACAGACAGACAGACAGACAGACAGACAGACAGACAGACAGACAGACAGTTCAGATGTTGTTTTGAATAAGTTGTTTTGCCGAAGAAGAACAACAACACAGAATATTGATAAACATTAGATTGTGTCAGCACGTGGAGCGATTTCGATATTTTGTGAAATGAATGTGTGCCATTATGAAATGGTGATGTCTTATACATCCTCCAGTACTGCCTTTGGGCAGGAGTGGCTCATAGCTCAATGGTAGAGCGCAGGTTTTAAGAGCAGACTGCCCAGGCATCGGTGGTTCCAGACAGACAGACAGACAGACAGACAGACAGACAGACAGACAGTTCAGATGTTGTTTTGAATAAGTTGTTTTGCCGAAGAAGAACAACAACACAGAATATTGATAAACATTAGATTGTGTCAGCACGTGGAGCGATTTCGATATTTTGTGAAATGAATTAGTGCCATTATGAAATGGTGATGTCTTATACATCCTCCAGTACTGCCTTTGGGCAGGAGTGGCTCATAGCTCAATGGTAGAGCGCAGGTTTTAAGAGCAGACTGCCCAGGCATCGGTGGTTCCAGACAGACAGACAGACAGACAGACAGACAGACAGACAGACAGACAGACAGACAGACAGTTCAGATGTTGTTTTGAATAAGTTGTTTTGCCGAAGAAGAACAACAACACAGAATATTGATAAACATTAGATTGTGTCAGCACGTGGAGCGATTTCGATATTTTGTGAAATGAATGTGTGCCATTATGAAATGGTGATGTCTTATACATCCTCCAGTACTGCCTTTGGGCAGGAGTGGCTCATAGCTCAATGGTAGAGCGCAGGTTTTAAGAGCAGACTGCCCAGGCATCGGTGGTTCCAGACAGACAGACAGACAGACAGACAGACAGACAGACAGACAGACAGACAGACAGACAGACAGACAGACAGACAGACAGACAGACAGACAGACAGACAGACAGACAGACAGACAGACAGACAGACAGACAGACAGACAGACAGACAGACAGACAGACAGACAGACAGACAGACAGACAGACAGACAGACAGACAGACAGACAGACAGACAGACAGACAGACAGACAGACAGACAGACAGACAGACAGACAGACAGACAGACAGACAGACAGACAGACAGACAGACAGACAGACAGACAGACAGACAGACAGACAGACAGACAGACAGACAGACAGACAGACAGACAGACAGACAGACAGACAGACAGACAGACAGACAGACAGACAGACAGACAGACAGACAGACAGACAGTTCAGATGTTGTTTTGAATAAGTTGTTTTGCCGAAGAAGAACAACAACACAGAATATTGATAAACATTAGATTGTGTCAGCACGTGGAGCGATTTCGATATTTTGTGAAATGAATGTGTGCCATTATGAAATGGTGATGTCTTATACATCCTCCAGTACTGCCTTTGGGCAGGAGTGGCTCATAGCTCAATGGTAGAGCGCAGGTTTTAAGAGCAGACTGCCCAGGCATCGGTGGTTCCAGACAGACAGACAGACAGACAGACAGACAGACAGTTCAGATGTTGTTTTGAATAAGTTGTTTTGCCGAAGAAGAACAACAACACAGAATATTGATAAACATTAGATTGTGTCAGCACGTGGAGCGATTTCGATATTTTGTGAAATGAATGTGTGCCATTATGAAATGGTGATGTCTTATACATCCTCCAGTACTGCCTTTGGGCAGGAGTGGCTCATAGCTCAATGGTAGAGCGCAGGTTTTAAGAGCAGACTGCCCAGGCATCGGTGGTTCCAGACAGACAGACAGACAGACAGACAGACAGACAGACAGTTCAGATGTTGTTTTGAATAAGTTGTTTTGCCGAAGAAGAACAACAACACAGAATATTGATAAACATTAGATTGTGTCAGCACGTGGAGCGATTTCGATATTTTGTGAAATGAATGTGTGCCATTATGAAATGGTGATGTCTTATACATCCTCCAGTACTGCCTTTGGGCAGGAGTGGCTCATAGCTCAATGGTAGAGCGCAGGTTTTAAGAGCAGACTGCCCAGGCATCGGTGGTTCCAGACAGACAGACAGACAGACAGACAGACAGACAGACAGACAGACAGTTCAGATGTTGTTTTGAATAAGTTGTTTTGCCGAAGAAGAACAACAACACAGAATATTGATAAACATTAGATTGTGTCAGCACGTGGAGCGATTTCGATATTTTGTGAAATGAATGTGTGCCATTATGAAATGGTGATGTCTTATACATCCTCCAGTACTGCCTTTGGGCAGGAGTGGCTCATAGCTCAATGGTAGAGCGCAGGTTTTAAGAGCAGACTGCCCAGGCATCGGTGGTTCCAGACAGACAGACAGACAGACAGACAGACAGTTCAGATGTTGTTTTGAATAAGTTGTTTTGCCGAAGAAGAACAACAACACAGAATATTGATAAACATTAGATTGTGTCAGCACGTGGAGCGATTTCGATATTTTGTGAAATGAATGTGTGCCATTATGAAATGGTGATGTCTTATACATCCTCCAGTACTGCCTTTGGGCAGGAGTGGCTCATAGCTCAATGGTAGAGCGCAGGTTTTAAGAGCAGACTGCCCAGGCATAGGTGGTTACAGACAGACAGACAGACAGACAGACAGACAGACAGACAGACAGACAGACAGACAGACAGACAGACAGACAGACAGACAGACAGACAGACAGACAGACAGACAGACAGACAGACAGACAGACAGACAGACAGACAGACAGACAGACAGACAGACAGACAGACAGACAGACAGACAGACAGACAGACAGACAGACAGACAGACAGACAGACAGACAGACAGACAGACAGACAGACAGACAGACAGACAGACAGACAGACAGACAGACAGACAGACAGACAGACAGACAGACAGACAGACAGACAGACAGACAGACAGACAGACAGACAGACAGACAGACAGACAGACAGACAGACAGACAGACAGACAGACAGACAGACAGACAGACAGACAGACAGACAGACAGACAGACAGACAGACAGTTCAGATGTTGTTTTGAATAAGTTGTTTTGCCGAAGAAGAACAACAACACAGAATATTGATAAACATTAGATTGTGTCAGCACGTGGAGAAATTTCGATATTTTGTGAAATGAATGTGTGTCATTATGAAATGGTGATGTCTTCTACTGCCTCCAGTACTGCCTTTGGGCAGGAGTGGCTCATAGCTCAATGGTAGAGCGCAGGTTTTAAGAGCAGACTGCCCAGGCATCGGTGGTTCCAGACAGACAGACAGACAGACAGACAGACAGACAGACAGTTCAGATGTTGTTTTGAATAAGTTGTTTTGCCGAAGAAGAACAACAACACAGAATATTGATAAACATTAGATTGTGTCAGCACGTGGAGAAATTTCGATATTTTGTGAAATGAATGTGTGTCATTATGAAATGGTGATGTCTTCTACTGCCTCCAGTACTGCCTTTGGGCAGGAGTGGCTCATAGCTCAATGGTAGAGCGCAGGTTTTAAGAGCAGACTGCCCAGGCATCGGTGGTTCCAGACAGACAGACAGACAGACAGTTCAGATGTTGTTTTGAATAAGTTGTTTTGCCGAAGAAGAACAACAACACAGAATATTGATAAACATTAGATTGTGTCAGCACGTGGAGCGATTTCGATTTTTTGTGAAATGAATGTGTGCCATTATGAAATGGTGATGTCTTATACATCCTCCAGTACTGCCTTTGGGCAGGAGTGGCTCATAGCTCAATGGTAGAGCGCAGGTTTTAAGAGCAGACTGCCCAGGCATCGGTGGTTCCAGACAGACAGACAGACAGACAGACAGACAGACAGACAGACAGACAGACAGACAGACAGACAGTTCAGATGTTGTTTTGAATAAGTTGTTTTGCCGAAGAAGAACAACAACACAGAATATTGATAAACATTAGATTGTGTCAGCACGTGGAGCGATTTCGATATTTTGTGAAATGAATGTGTGCCATTATGAAATGGTGATGTCTTATACATCCTCCAGTACTGCCTTTGGGCAGGAGTGGCTCATAGCTCAATGGTAGAGCGCAGGTTTTAAGAGCAGACTGCCCAGGCATCGGTGGTTCCAGACAGACAGACAGACAGACAGACAGACAGACAGACAGTTCAGATGTTGTTTTGAATAAGTTGTTTTGCCGAAGAAGAACAACAACACAGAATATTGATAAACATTAGATTGTGTCAGCACGTGGAGCGATTTCGATATTTTGTGAAATGAATGTGTGCCATTATGAAATGGTGATGTCTTATACATCCTCCAGTACTGCCTTTGGGCAGGAGTGGCTCATAGCTCAATGGTAGAGCGCAGGTTTTAAGAGCAGACTGCCCAGGCATCGGTGGTTCCAGACAGACAGACAGACAGACAGACAGACAGACAGACAGACAGACAGTTCAGATGTTGTTTTGAATAAGTTGTTTTGCCGAAGAAGAACAACAACACAGAATATTGATAAACATTAGATTGTGTCAGCACGTGGAGCGATTTCGATATTTTGTGAAATGAATGTGTGCCATTATGAAATGGTGATGTCTTATACATCCTCCAGTACTGCCTTTGGGCAGGAGTGGCTCATAGCTCAATGGTAGAGCGCAGGTTTTAAGAGCAGACTGCCCAGGCATCGGTGGTTCCAGACAGACAGACAGACAGACAGACAGACAGACAGACAGTTCAGATGTTGTTTTGAATAAGTTGTTTTGCCGAAGAAGAACAACAACACAGAATATTGATAAACATTAGATTGTGTCAGCACGTGGAGCGATTTCGATATTTTGTGAAATGAATGTGTGCCATTATGAAATGGTGATGTCTTATACATCCTCCAGTACTGCCTTTGGGCAGGAGTGGCTCATAGCTCAATGGTAGAGCGCAGGTTTTAAGAGCAGACTGCCCAGGCATCGGTGGTTCCAGACAGACAGACAGACAGACAGACAGACAGACAGACAGACAGACAGTTCAGATGTTGTTTTGAATAAGTTGTTTTGCCGAAGAAGAACAACAACACAGAATATTGATAAACATTAGATTGTGTCAGCACGTGGAGCGATTTCGATATTTTGTGAAATGAATGTGTGCCATTATGAAATGGTGATGTCTTATACATCCTCCAGTACTGCCTTTGGGCAGGAGTGGCTCATAGCTCAATGGTAGAGCGCAGGTTTTAAGAGCAGACTGCCCAGGCATCGGTGGTTCCAGACAGACAGACAGACAGACAGACAGACAGACAGACAGACAGACAGACAGACAGACAGACAGACAGACAGACAGACAGACAGACAGACAGACAGTTCAGATGTTGTTTTGAATAAGTTGTTTTGCCGAAGAAGAACAACAACACAGAATATTGATAAACATTAGATTGTGTCAGCACGTGGAGCGATTTCGATATTTTGTGAAATGAATGTGTGCCATTATGAAATGGTGATGTCTTATACATCCTCCAGTACTGCCTTTGGGCAGGAGTGGCTCATAGCTCAATGGTAGAGCGCAGGTTTTAAGAGCAGACTGCCCAGGCATAGGTGGTTACAGACAGACAGACAGACAGACAGACAGACAGACAGACAGACAGACAGACAGACAGACAGACAGACAGACAGTTCAGATGTTGTTTTGAATAAGTTGTTTTGCCGAAGAAGAACAACAACACAGAATATTGATAAACATTAGATTGTGTCAGCACGTGGAGCGATTTCGATATTTTGTGAAATGAATGTGTGCCATTATGAAATGGTGATGTCTTATACATCCTCCAGTACTGCCTTTGGGCAGGAGTGGCTCATAGCTCAATGGTAGAGCGCAGGTTTTAAGAGCAGACTGCCCAGGCATCGGTGGTTCCAGACAGACAGACAGACAGACAGACAGACAGACAGACAGACAGACAGACAGACAGACAGTTCAGATGTTGTTTTGAATAAGTTGTTTTGCCGAAGAAGAACAACAACACAGAATATTGATAAACATTAGATTGTGTCAGCACGTGGAGCGATTTCGATATTTTGTGAAATGAATGTGTGCCATTATGAAATGGTGATGTCTTATACATCCTCCAGTACTGCCTTTGGGCAGGAGTGGCTCATAGCTCAATGGTAGAGCGCAGGTTTTAAGAGCAGACTGCCCAGGCATCGGTGGTTCCAGACAGACAGACAGACAGACAGACAGACAGACAGACAGACAGACAGACAGACAGACAGACAGACAGACAGTTCAGATGTTGTTTTGAATAAGTTGTTTTGCCGAAGAAGAACAACAACACAGAATATTGATAAACATTAGATTGTGTCAGCACGTGGAGCGATTTCGATATTTTGTGAAATGAATGTGTGCCATTATGAAATGGTGATGTCTTATACATCCTCCAGTACTGCCTTTGGGCAGGAGTGGCTCATAGCTCAATGGTAGAGCGCAGGTTTTAAGAGCAGACTGCCCAGGCATCGGTGGTTCCAGACAGACAGACAGACAGACAGACAGACAGACAGACAGACAGACAGACAGACAGACAGTTCAGATGTTGTTTTGAATAAGTTGTTTTGCCGAAGAAGAACAACAACACAGAATATTGATAAACATTAGATTGTGTCAGCACGTGGAGCGATTTCGATATTTTGTGAAATGAATGTGTGCCATTATGAAATGGTGATGTCTTATACATCCTCCAGTACTGCCTTTGGGCAGGAGTGGCTCATAGCTCAATGGTAGAGCGCAGGTTTTAAGAGCAGACTGCCCAGGCATCGGTGGTTCCAGACAGACAGACAGACAGACAGACAGACAGACAGACAGACAGACAGTTCAGATGTTGTTTTGAATAAGTTGTTTTGCCGAAGAAGAACAACAACACAGAATATTGATAAACATTAGATTGTGTCAGCACGTGGAGCGATTTCGATATTTTGTGAAATGAATGTGTGCCATTATGAAATGGTGATGTCTTATACATCCTCCAGTACTGCCTTTGGGCAGGAGTGGCTCATAGCTCAATGGTAGAGCGCAGGTTTTAAGAGCAGACTGCCCAGGCATCGGTGGTTCCAGACAGACAGACAGACAGACAGACAGACAGACAGACAGTTCAGATGTTGTTTTGAATAAGTTGTTTTGCCGAAGAAGAACAACAACACAGAATATTGATAAACATTAGATTGTGTCAGCACGTGGAGCGATTTCGATATTTTGTGAAATGAATGTGTGCCATTATGAAATGGTGATGTCTTATACATCCTCCAGTACTGCCTTTGGGCAGGAGTGGCTCATAGCTCAATGGTAGAGCGCAGGTTTTAAGAGCAGACTGCCCAGGCATCGGTGGTTCCAGACAGACAGACAGACAGACAGACAGTTCAGATGTTGTTTTGAATAAGTTGTTTTGCCGAAGAAGAACAACAACACAGAATATTGATAAACATTAGATTGTGTCAGCACGTGGAGCGATTTCGATATTTTGTGAAATGAATGTGTGCCATTATGAAATGGTGATGTCTTATACATCCTCCAGTACTGCCTTTGGGCAGGAGTGGCTCATAGCTCAATGGTAGAGCGCAGGTTTTAAGAGCAGACTGCCCAGGCATCGGTGGTTCCAGACAGACAGACAGACAGACAGACAGACAGACAGACAGACAGACAGACAGACAGACAGTTCAGATGTTGTTTTGAATAAGTTGTTTTGCCGAAGAAGAACAACAACACAGAATATTGATAAACATTAGATTGTGTCAGCACGTGGAGCGATTTCGATATTTTGTGAAATGAATGTGTGCCATTATGAAATGGTGATGTCTTATACATCCTCCAGTACTGCCTTTGGGCAGGAGTGGCTCATAGCTCAATGGTAGAGCGCAGGTTTTAAGAGCAGACTGCCCAGGCATCGGTGGTTCCAGACAGACAGACAGACAGACAGACAGACAGACAGACAGACAGACAGTTCAGATGTTGTTTTGAATAAGTTGTTTTGCCGAAGAAGAACAACAACACAGAATATTGATAAACATTAGATTGTGTCAGCACGTGGAGCGATTTCGATATTTTGTGAAATGAATGTGTGCCATTATGAAATGGTGATGTCTTATACATCCTCCAGTACTGCCTTTGGGCAGGAGTGGCTCATAGCTCAATGGTAGAGCGCAGGTTTTAAGAGCAGACTGCCCAGGCATAGGTGGTTACAGACAGACAGACAGACAGACAGACAGACAGACAGACAGACAGACAGTTCAGATGTTGTTTTGAATAAGTTGTTTTGCCGAAGAAGAACAACAACACAGAATATTGATAAACATTAGATTGTGTCAGCACGTGGAGAAATTTCGATATTTTGTGAAATGAATGTGTGTCATTATGAAATGGTGATGTCTTCTACTGCCTCCAGTACTGCCTTTGGGCAGGAGTGGCTCATAGCTCAATGGTAGAGCGCAGGTTTTAAGAGCAGACTGCCCAGGCATCGGTGGTTCCAGACAGACAGACAGACAGACAGACAGACAGACAGACAGTTCAGATGTTGTTTTGAATAAGTTGTTTTGCCGAAGAAGAACAACAACACAGAATATTGATAAACATTAGATTGTGTCAGCACGTGGAGAAATTTCGATATTTTGTGAAATGAATGTGTGTCATTATGAAATGGTGATGTCTTCTACTGCCTCCAGTACTGCCTTTGGGCAGGAGTGGCTCATAGCTCAATGGTAGAGCGCAGGTTTTAAGAGCAGACTGCCCAGGCATCGGTGGTTCCAGACAGACAGACAGACAGACAGTTCAGATGTTGTTTTGAATAAGTTGTTTTGCCGAAGAAGAACAACAACACAGAATATTGATAAACATTAGATTGTGTCAGCACGTGGAGCGATTTCGATTTTTTGTGAAATGAATGTGTGCCATTATGAAATGGTGATGTCTTATACATCCTCCAGTACTGCCTTTGGGCAGGAGTGGCTCATAGCTCAATGGTAGAGCGCAGGTTTTAAGAGCAGACTGCCCAGGCATCGGTGGTTCCAGACAGACAGACAGACAGACAGACAGACAGACAGACAGACAGACAGACAGACAGACAGACAGTTCAGATGTTGTTTTGAATAAGTTGTTTTGCCGAAGAAGAACAACAACACAGAATATTGATAAACATTAGATTGTGTCAGCACGTGGAGCGATTTCGATATTTTGTGAAATGAATGTGTGCCATTATGAAATGGTGATGTCTTATACATCCTCCAGTACTGCCTTTGGGCAGGAGTGGCTCATAGCTCAATGGTAGAGCGCAGGTTTTAAGAGCAGACTGCCCAGGCATCGGTGGTTCCAGACAGACAGACAGACAGACAGACAGACAGACAGACAGACAGTTCAGATGTTGTTTTGAATAAGTTGTTTTGCCGAAGAAGAACAACAACACAGAATATTGATAAACATTAGATTGTGTCAGCACGTGGAGCGATTTCGATATTTTGTGAAATGAATGTGTGCCATTATGAAATGGTGATGTCTTATACATCCTCCAGTACTGCCTTTGGGCAGGAGTGGCTCATAGCTCAATGGTAGAGCGCAGGTTTTAAGAGCAGACTGCCCAGGCATCGGTGGTTCCAGACAGACAGACAGACAGACAGACAGACAGACAGACAGACAGACAGACAGTTCAGATGTTGTTTTGAATAAGTTGTTTTGCCGAAGAAGAACAACAACACAGAATATTGATAAACATTAGATTGTGTCAGCACGTGGAGCGATTTCGATATTTTGTGAAATGAATGTGTGCCATTATGAAATGGTGATGTCTTATACATCCTCCAGTACTGCCTTTGGGCAGGAGTGGCTCATAGCTCAATGGTAGAGCGCAGGTTTTAAGAGCAGACTGCCCAGGCATCGGTGGTTCCAGACAGACAGACAGACAGACAGACAGACAGACAGTTCAGATGTTGTTTTGAATAAGTTGTTTTGCCGAAGAAGAACAACAACACAGAATATTGATAAACATTAGATTGTGTCAGCACGTGGAGCGATTTCGATATTTTGTGAAATGAATGTGTGCCATTATGAAATGGTGATGTCTTATACATCCTCCAGTACTGCCTTTGGGCAGGAGTGGCTCATAGCTCAATGGTAGAGCGCAGGTTTTAAGAGCAGACTGCCCAGGCATCGGTGGTTCCAGACAGACAGACAGACAGACAGACAGACAGACAGTTCAGATGTTGTTTTGAATAAGTTGTTTTGCCGAAGAAGAACAACAACACAGAATATTGATAAACATTAGATTGTGTCAGCACGTGGAGCGATTTCGATATTTTGTGAAATGAATGTGTGCCATTATGAAATGGTGATGTCTTATACATCCTCCAGTACTGCCTTTGGGCAGGAGTGGCTCATAGCTCAATGGTAGAGCGCAGGTTTTAAGAGCAGACTGCCCAGGCATCGGTGGTTCCAGACAGACAGACAGACAGACAGACAGACAGACAGACAGACGGACGGACGGACGGACGGACGGACGGACGGACGGACAGACAGACAGACAGTTCAGATGTTGTTTTGAATAAGTTGTTTTGCCGAAGAAGAACAACAACACAGAATATTGATAAACATTAGATTGTGTCAGCACGTGGAGCGATTTCGATATTTTGTGAAATGAATGTGTGCCATTATGAAATGGTGATGTCTTATACATCCTCCAGTACTGCCTTTGGGCAGGAGTGGCTCATAGCTCAATGGTAGAGCGCAGGTTTTAAGAGCAGACTGCCCAGGCATAGGTGGTTACAGACAGACAGACAGACAGACAGACAGACAGACAGACAGACAGACAGACAGACAGACAGACAGACAGTTCAGATGTTGTTTTGAATAAGTTGTTTTGCCGAAGAAGAACAACAACACAGAATATTGATAAACATTAGATTGTGTCAGCACGTGGAGCGATTTCGATATTTTGTGAAATGAATGTGTGCCATTATGAAATGGTGATGTCTTATACATCCTCCAGTACTGCCTTTGGGCAGGAGTGGCTCATAGCTCAATGGTAGAGCGCAGGTTTTAAGAGCAGACTGCCCAGGCATAGGTGGTTACAGACAGACAGACAGACAGACAGACAGACAGACAGACAGACAGACAGACAGACAGACAGACAGACAGACAGACAGACAGACAGACAGACAGACAGACAGACAGACAGACAGACAGACAGACAGACAGACAGACAGACAGACAGACAGACAGACAGACAGACAGACAGACAGACAGACAGACAGACAGACAGACAGACAGACAGACAGACAGACAGACAGACAGACAGACAGACAGTTCAGATGTTGTTTTGAATAAGTTGTTTTGCCGAAGAAGAACAACAACACAGAATATTGATAAACATTAGATTGTGTCAGCACGTGGAGAAATTTCGATATTTTGTGAAATGAATGTGTGTCATTATGAAATGGTGATGTCTTCTACTGCCTCCAGTACTGCCTTTGGGCAGGAGTGGCTCATAGCTCAATGGTAGAGCGCAGGTTTTAAGAGCAGACTGCCCAGGCATCGGTGGTTCCAGACAGACAGACAGACAGACAGACAGACAGACAGACAGACAGACAGTTCAGATGTTGTTTTGAATAAGTTGTTTTGCCGAAGAAGAACAACAACACAGAATATTGATAAACATTAGATTGTGTCAGCACGTGGAGAAATTTCGATATTTTGTGAAATGAATGTGTGTCATTATGAAATGGTGATGTCTTCTACTGCCTCCAGTACTGCCTTTGGGCAGGAGTGGCTCATAGCTCAATGGTAGAGCGCAGGTTTTAAGAGCAGACTGCCCAGGCATCGGTGGTTCCAGACAGACAGACAGACAGACAGTTCAGATGTTGTTTTGAATAAGTTGTTTTGCCGAAGAAGAACAACAACACAGAATATTGATAAACATTAGATTGTGTCAGCACGTGGAGCGATTTCGATATTTTGTGAAATGAATGTGTGCCATTATGAAATGGTGATGTCTTATACATCCTCCAGTACTGCCTTTGGGCAGGAGTGGCTCATAGCTCAATGGTAGAGCGCAGGTTTTAAGAGCAGACTGCCCAGGCATCGGTGGTTCCAGACAGACAGACAGACAGACAGACAGACAGACAGACAGACAGACAGACAGACAGACAGTTCAGATGTTGTTTTGAATAAGTTGTTTTGCCGAAGAAGAACAACAACACAGAATATTGATAAACATTAGATTGTGTCAGCACGTGGAGCGATTTCGATATTTTGTGAAATGAATGTGTGCCATTATGAAATGGTGATGTCTTATACATCCTCCAGTACTGCCTTTGGGCAGGAGTGGCTCATAGCTCAATGGTAGAGCGCAGGTTTTAAGAGCAGACTGCCCAGGCATCGGTGGTTACAGACAGACAGACAGACAGACAGACAGACAGACAGACAGACAGACAGACAGACAGACAGACAGTTCAGATGTTGTTTTGAATAAGTTGTTTTGCCGAAGAAGAACAACAACACAGAATATTGATAAACATTAGATTGTGTCAGCACGTGGAGCGATTTCGATATTTTGTGAAATGAATGTGTGCCATTATGAAATGGTGATGTCTTATACATCCTCCAGTACTGCCTTTGGGCAGGAGTGGCTCATAGCTCAATGGTAGAGCGCAGGTTTTAAGAGCAGACTGCCCAGGCATCGGTGGTTACAGACAGACAGACAGACAGACAGACAGACAGACAGACAGACAGACAGACAGACAGACAGACAGACAGACAGACAGACAGACAGACAGACAGACAGACAGACAGACAGACAGACAGACAGACAGACAGACAGACAGACAGACAGACAGTTCAGATGTTGTTTTGAATAAGTTGTTTTGCCGAAGAAGAACAACAACACAGAATATTGATAAACATTAGATTGTGTCAGCACGTGGAGCGATTTCGATATTTTGTGAAATGAATGTGTGCCATTATGAAATGGTGATGTCTTATACATCCTCCAGTACTGCCTTTGGGCAGGAGTGGCTCATAGCTCAATGGTAGAGCGCAGGTTTTAAGAGCAGACTGCCCAGGCATCGGTGGTTACAGACAGACAGACAGACAGACAGACAGACAGACAGACAGACAGACAGACAGACAGACAGACAGACAGACAGACAGACAGACAGACAGACAGACAGTTCAGATGTTGTTTTGAATAAGTTGTTTTGCCGAAGAAGAACAACAACACAGAATATTGATAAACATTAGATTGTGTCAGCACGTGGAGCGATTTCGATATTTTGTGAAATGAATGTGTGCCATTATGAAATGGTGATGTCTTATACATCCTCCAGTACTGCCTTTGGGCAGGAGTGGCTCATAGCTCAATGGTAGAGCGCAGGTTTTAAGAGCAGACTGCCCAGGCATAGGTGGTTACAGACAGACAGACAGACAGACAGACAGACAGACAGACAGACAGACAGACAGACAGACAGACAGACAGACAGACAGACAGACAGACAGTTCAGATGTTGTTTTGAATAAGTTGTTTTGCCGAAGAAGAACAACAACACAGAATATTGATAAACATTAGATTGTGTCAGCACGTGGAGAAATTTCGATATTTTGTGAAATGAATGTGTGTCATTATGAAATGGTGATGTCTTCTACTGCCTCCAGTACTGCCTTTGGGCAGGAGTGGCTCATAGCTCAATGGTAGAGCGCAGGTTTTAAGAGCAGACTGCCCAGGCATCGGTGGTTCCAGACAGACAGACAGACAGACAGACAGACAGACAGACAGACAGACAGTTCAGATGTTGTTTTGAATAAGTTGTTTTGCCGAAGAAGAACAACAACACAGAATATTGATAAACATTAGATTGTGTCAGCACGTGGAGAAATTTCGATATTTTGTGAAATGAATGTGTGTCATTATGAAATGGTGATGTCTTCTACTGCCTCCAGTACTGCCTTTGGGCAGGAGTGGCTCATAGCTCAATGGTAGAGCGCAGGTTTTAAGAGCAGACTGCCCAGGCATCGGTGGTTCCAGACAGACAGACAGACAGACAGTTCAGATGTTGTTTTGAATAAGTTGTTTTGCCGAAGAAGAACAACAACACAGAATATTGATAAACATTAGATTGTGTCAGCACGTGGAGCGATTTCGATATTTTGTGAAATGAATGTGTGCCATTATGAAATGGTGATGTCTTATACATCCTCCAGTACTGCCTTTGGGCAGGAGTGGCTCATAGCTCAATGGTAGAGCGCAGGTTTTAAGAGCAGACTGCCCAGGCATCGGTGGTTCCAGACAGACAGACAGACAGACAGACAGACAGACAGACAGACAGACAGACAGACAGACAGACAGACAGACAGACAGACAGACAGACAGACAGTTCAGATGTTGTTTTGAATAAGTTGTTTTGCCGAAGAAGAACAACAACACAGAATATTGATAAACATTAGATTGTGTCAGCACGTGGAGCGATTTCGATATTTTGTGAAATGAATGTGTGCCATTATGAAATGGTGATGTCTTATACATCCTCCAGTACTGCCTTTGGGCAGGAGTGGCTCATAGCTCAATGGTAGAGCGCAGGTTTTAAGAGCAGACTGCCCAGGCATCGGTGGTTACAGACAGACAGACAGACAGACAGACAGACAGACAGACAGACAGACAGACAGACAGACAGACAGACAGACAGACAGACAGACAGTTCAGATGTTGTTTTGAATAAGTTGTTTTGCCGAAGAAGAACAACAACACAGAATATTGATAAACATTAGATTGTGTCAGCACGTGGAGCGATTTCGATATTTTGTGAAATGAATGTGTGCCATTATGAAATGGTGATGTCTTATACATCCTCCAGTACTGCCTTTGGGCAGGAGTGGCTCATAGCTCAATGGTAGAGCGCAGGTTTTAAGAGCAGACTGCCCAGGCATCGGTGGTTACAGACAGACAGACAGACAGACAGACAGACAGACAGACAGACAGACAGACAGACAGACAGACAGACAGACAGACAGACAGACAGACAGTTCAGATGTTGTTTTGAATAAGTTGTTTTGCCGAAGAAGAACAACAACACAGAATATTGATAAACATTAGATTGTGTCAGCACGTGGAGCGATTTCGATATTTTGTGAAATGAATGTGTGCCATTATGAAATGGTGATGTCTTATACATCCTCCAGTACTGCCTTTGGGCAGGAGTGGCTCATAGCTCAATGGTAGAGCGCAGGTTTTAAGAGCAGACTGCCCAGGCATCGGTGGTTACAGACAGACAGACAGACAGACAGACAGACAGACAGACAGACAGACAGACAGACAGACAGACAGACAGACAGACAGACAGACAGACAGACAGACAGACAGACAGACAGACAGACAGACAGACAGACAGACAGACAGACAGTTCAGATGTTGTTTTGAATAAGTTGTTTTGCCGAAGAAGAACAACAACACAGAATATTGATAAACATTAGATTGTGTCAGCACGTGGAGCGATTTCGATATTTTGTGAAATGAATGTGTGCCATTATGAAATGGTGATGTCTTATACATCCTCCAGTACTGCCTTTGGGCAGGATTGGCTCATAGCTCAATGGTAGAGCGCAGGTTTTAAGAGCAGACTGCCCAGGCATAGGTGGTTACAGACAGACAGACAGACAGACAGACAGACAGACAGACAGACAGACAGACAGACAGACAGACAGACAGACAGACAGACAGTTCAGATGTTGTTTTGAATAAGTTGTTTTGCCGAAGAAGAACAACAACACAGAATATTGATAAACATTAGATTGTGTCAGCACGCGGAGCGATTTCGATATTTTGTGAAATGAATGTGTGCCATTATGAAATGGTGATGTCTTATACATCCTCCAGTACTGCCTTTGGGCAGGAGTGGCTCATAGCTCAATGGTAGAGCGCAGGTTTTAAGAGCAGACTGCCCAGGCATAGGTGGTTACAGACAGACAGACAGACAGACAGACAGACAGACAGACAGACAGACAGACAGACAGACAGACAGACAGACAGTTCAGATGTTGTTTTGAATAAGTTGTTTTGCCGAAGAAGAACAACAACACAGAATATTGATAAACATTAGATTGTGTCAGCACGTGGAGAAATTTCGATATTTTGTGAAATGAATGTGTGTCATTATGAAATGGTGATGTCTTCTACTGCCTCCAGTACTGCCTTTGGGCAGGAGTGGCTCATAGCTCAATGGTAGAGCGCAGGTTTTAAGAGCAGACTGCCCAGGCATCGGTGGTTCCAGACAGACAGACAGACAGACAGACAGACAGACAGACAGACAGACAGACAGACAGACAGTTCAGATGTTGTTTTGAATAAGTTGTTTTGCCGAAGAAGAACAACAACACAGAATATTGATAAACATTAGATTGTGTCAGCACGTGGAGAAATTTCGATATTTTGTGAAATGAATGTGTGTCATTATGAAATGGTGATGTCTTCTACTGCCTCCAGTACTGCCTTTGGGCAGGAGTGGCTCATAGCTCAATGGTAGAGCGCAGGTTTTAAGAGCAGACTGCCCAGGCATCGGTGGTTCCAGACAGACAGACAGACAGACAGTTCAGATGTTGTTTTGAATAAGTTGTTTTGCCGAAGAAGAACAACAACACAGAATATTGATAAACATTAGATTGTGTCAGCACGTGGAGCGATTTCGATATTTTGTGAAATGAATGTGTGCCATTATGAAATGGTGATGTCTTATACATCCTCCAGTACTGCCTTTGGGCAGGAGTGGCTCATAGCTCAATGGTAGAGCGCAGGTTTTAAGAGCAGACTGCCCAGGCATAGGTGGTTACAGACAGACAGACAGACAGACAGACAGACAGACAGACAGACAGACAGACAGACAGACAGACAGACAGACAGACAGACAGACAGACAGACAGACAGACAGACAGACAGACAGACAGACAGACAGACAGACAGACAGACAGACAGACAGACAGACAGACAGACAGACAGACAGACAGACAGACAGACAGACAGACAGACAGACAGACAGACAGACAGACAGACAGACAGACAGACAGACAGACAGACAGACAGACAGACAGACAGACAGACAGACAGACAGACAGACAGACAGACAGACAGACAGACAGACAGACAGACAGACAGACAGACAGACAGACAGACAGACAGACAGACAGACAGACAGACAGACAGACAGACAGACAGACAGACAGACAGACAGACAGACAGACAGACAGACAGACAGACAGACAGACAGTTCAGATGTTGTTTTGAATAAGTTGTTTTGCCGAAGAAGAACAACAACACAGAATATTGATAAACATTAGATTGTGTCAGCACGTGGAGCGATTTCGATATTTTGTGAAATGAATGTGTGCCATTATGAAATGGTGATGTCTTATACATCCTCCAGTACTGCCTTTGGGCAGGAGTGGCTCATAGCTCAATGGTAGAGCGCAGGTTTTAAGAGCAGACTGCCCAGGCATCGGTGGTTACAGACAGACAGACAGACAGACAGACAGACAGACAGACAGACAGACAGACAGACAGACAGACAGACAGACAGACAGACAGACAGTTCAGATGTTGTTTTGAATAAGTTGTTTTGCCGAAGAAGAACAACAACACAGAATATTGATAAACATTAGATTGTGTCAGCACGTGGAGCGATTTCGATATTTTGTGAAATGAATGTGTGCCATTATGAAATGGTGATGTCTTATACATCCTCCAGTACTGCCTTTGGGCAGGAGTGGCTCATAGCTCAATGGTAGAGCGCAGGTTTTAAGAGCAGACTGCCCAGGCATCGGTGGTTACAGACAGACAGACAGACAGACAGACAGACAGACAGACAGACAGACAGACAGACAGACAGACAGACAGACAGACAGACAGACAGACAGTTCAGATGTTGTTTTGAATAAGTTGTTTTGCCGAAGAAGAACAACAACACAGAATATTGATAAACATTAGATTGTGTCAGCACGTGGAGCGATTTCGATATTTTGTGAAATGAATGTGTGCCATTATGAAATGGTGATGTCTTATACATCCTCCAGTACTGCCTTTGGGCAGGATTGGCTCATAGCTCAATGGTAGAGCGCAGGTTTTAAGAGCAGACTGCCCAGGCATAGGTGGTTACAGACAGACAGACAGACAGACAGACAGACAGACAGACAGACAGACAGACAGACAGACAGACAGACAGACAGACAGTTCAGATGTTGTTTTGAATAAGTTGTTTTGCCGAAGAAGAACAACAACACAGAATATTGATAAACATTAGATTGTGTCAGCACGCGGAGCGATTTCGATATTTTGTGAAATGAATGTGTGCCATTATGAAATGGTGATGTCTTATACATCCTCCAGTACTGCCTTTGGGCAGGAGTGGCTCATAGCTCAATGGTAGAGCGCAGGTTTTAAGAGCAGACTGCCCAGGCATAGGTGGTTACAGACAGACAGACAGACAGACAGACAGACAGACAGACAGACAGACAGACAGACAGACAGACAGACAGACAGACAGTTCAGATGTTGTTTTGAATAAGTTGTTTTGCCGAAGAAGAACAACAACACAGAATATTGATAAACATTAGATTGTGTCAGCACGTGGAGAAATTTCGATATTTTGTGAAATGAATGTGTGTCATTATGAAATGGTGATGTCTTCTACTGCCTCCAGTACTGCCTTTGGGCAGGAGTGGCTCATAGCTCAATGGTAGAGCGCAGGTTTTAAGAGCAGACTGCCCAGGCATCGGTGGTTCCAGACAGACAGACAGACAGACAGACAGACAGACAGACAGACAGACAGTTCAGATGTTGTTTTGAATAAGTTGTTTTGCCGAAGAAGAACAACAACACAGAATATTGATAAACATTAGATTGTGTCAGCACGTGGAGAAATTTCGATATTTTGTGAAATGAATGTGTGTCATTATGAAATGGTGATGTCTTCTACTGCCTCCAGTACTGCCTTTGGGCAGGAGTGGCTCATAGCTCAATGGTAGAGCGCAGGTTTTAAGAGCAGACTGCCCAGGCATCGGTGGTTCCAGACAGACAGACAGACAGACAGTTCAGATGTTGTTTTGAATAAGTTGTTTTGCCGAAGAAGAACAACAACACAGAATATTGATAAACATTAGATTGTGTCAGCACGTGGAGCGATTTCGATATTTTGTGAAATGAATGTGTGCCATTATGAAATGGTGATGTCTTATACATCCTCCAGTACTGCCTTTGGGCAGGAGTGGCTCATAGCTCAATGGTAGAGCGCAGGTTTTAAGAGCAGACTGCCCAGGCATAGGTGGTTACAGACAGACAGACAGACAGACAGACAGACAGACAGACAGACAGACAGACAGACAGACAGACAGACAGACAGACAGACAGACAGACAGACAGACAGACAGACAGACAGACAGACAGACAGACAGACAGACAGACAGACAGACAGACAGACAGACAGACAGTTCAGATGTTGTTTTGAATAAGTTGTTTTGCCGAAGAAGAACAACAACACAGAATATTGATAAACATTAGATTGTGTCAGCACGTGGAGAAATTTCGATATTTTGTGAAATGAATGTGTGTCATTATGAAATGGTGATGTCTTCTACTGCCTCCAGTACTGCCTTTGGGCAGGAGTGGCTCATAGCTCAATGGTAGAGCGCAGGTTTTAAGAGCAGACTGCCCAGGCATCGGTGGTTCCAGACAGACAGACAGACAGACAGACAGACAGACAGACAGACAGTTCAGATGTTGTTTTGAATAAGTTGTTTTGCCGAAGAAGAACAACAACACAGAATATTGATAAACATTAGATTGTGTCAGCACGTGGAGAAATTTCGATATTTTGTGAAATGAATGTGTGTCATTATGAAATGGTGATGTCTTCTACTGCCTCCAGTACTGCCTTTGGGCAGGAGTGGCTCATAGCTCAATGGTAGAGCGCAGGTTTTAAGAGCAGACTGCCCAGGCATCGGTGGTTCCAGACAGACAGACAGACAGACAGTTCAGATGTTGTTTTGAATAAGTTGTTTTGCCGAAGAAGAACAACAACACAGAATATTGATAAACATTAGATTGTGTCAGCACGTGGAGCGATTTCGATATTTTGTGAAATGAATGTGTGCCATTATGAAATGGTGATGTCTTATACATCCTCCAGTACTGCCTTTGGGCAGGAGTGGCTCATAGCTCAATGGTAGAGCGCAGGTTTTAAGAGCAGACTGCCCAGGCATCGGTGGTTCCAGACAGACAGACAGACAGACAGACAGACAGACAGACAGACAGACAGACAGTTCAGATGTTGTTTTGAATAAGTTGTTTTGCCGAAGAAGAACAACAACACAGAATATTGATAAACATTAGATTGTGTCAGCACGTGGAGCGATTTCGATATTTTGTGAAATGAATGTGTGCCATTATGAAATGGTGATGTCTTATACATCCTCCAGTACTGCCTTTGGGCAGGAGTGGCTCATAGCTCAATGGTAGAGCGCAGGTTTTAAGAGCAGACTGCCCAGGCATCGGTGGTTACAGACAGACAGACAGACAGACAGACAGACAGACAGACAGACAGACAGACAGACAGACAGACAGTTCAGATGTTGTTTTGAATAAGTTGTTTTGCCGAAGAAGAACAACAACACAGAATATTGATAAACATTAGATTGTGTCAGCACGTGGAGCGATTTCGATATTTTGTGAAATGAATGTGTGCCATTATGAAATGGTGATGTCTTATACATCCTCCAGTACTGCCTTTGGGCAGGAGTGGCTCATAGCTCAATGGTAGAGCGCAGGTTTTAAGAGCAGACTGCCCAGGCATCGGTGGTTACAGACAGACAGACAGACAGACAGACAGACAGACAGACAGACAGACAGACAGACAGACAGACAGACAGACAGACAGACAGACAGACAGACAGACAGACAGACAGACAGACAGACAGACAGACAGACAGACAGACAGACAGACAGACAGACAGACAGACAGACAGACAGACAGTTCAGATGTTGTTTTGAATAAGTTGTTTTGCCGAAGAAGAACAACAACACAGAATATTGATAAACATTAGATTGTGTCAGCACGTGGAGCGATTTCGATATTTTGTGAAATGAATGTGTGCCATTATGAAATGGTGATGTCTTATACATCCTCCAGTACTGCCTTTGGGCAGGAGTGGCTCATAGCTCAATGGTAGAGCGCAGGTTTTAAGAGCAGACTGCCCAGGCATCGGTGGTTACAGACAGACAGACAGACAGACAGACAGACAGACAGACAGACAGACAGACAGACAGACAGTTCAGATGTTGTTTTGAATAAGTTGTTTTGCCGAAGAAGAACAACAACACAGAATATTGATAAACATTAGATTGTGTCAGCACGTGGAGCGATTTCGATATTTTGTGAAATGAATGTGTGCCATTATGAAATGGTGATGTCTTATACATCCTCCAGTACTGCCTTTGGGCAGGAGTGGCTCATAGCTCAATGGTAGAGCGCAGGTTTTAAGAGCAGACTGCCCAGGCATAGGTGGTTACAGACAGACAGACAGACAGACAGACAGACAGACAGACAGACAGACAGACAGACAGACAGACAGACAGACAGACAGACAGACAGACAGACAGTTCAGATGTTGTTTTGAATAAGTTGTTTTGCCGAAGAAGAACAACAACACAGAATATTGATAAACATTAGATTGTGTCAGCACGTGGAGAAATTTCGATATTTTGTGAAATGAATGTGTGTCATTATGAAATGGTGATGTCTTCTACTGCCTCCAGTACTGCCTTTGGGCAGGAGTGGCTCATAGCTCAATGGTAGAGCGCAGGTTTTAAGAGCAGACTGCCCAGGCATCGGTGGTTCCAGACAGACAGACAGACAGACAGACAGACAGACAGACAGTTCAGATGTTGTTTTGAATAAGTTGTTTTGCCGAAGAAGAACAACAACACAGAATATTGATAAACATTAGATTGTGTCAGCACGTGGAGAAATTTCGATATTTTGTGAAATGAATGTGTGTCATTATGAAATGGTGATGTCTTCTACTGCCTCCAGTACTGCCTTTGGGCAGGAGTGGCTCATAGCTCAATGGTAGAGCGCAGGTTTTAAGAGCAGACTGCCCAGGCATCGGTGGTTCCAGACAGACAGACAGACAGACAGTTCAGATGTTGTTTTGAATAAGTTGTTTTGCCGAAGAAGAACAACAACACAGAATATTGATAAACATTAGATTGTGTCAGCACGTGGAGCGATTTCGATATTTTGTGAAATGAATGTGTGCCATTATGAAATGGTGATGTCTTATACATCCTCCAGTACTGCCTTTGGGCAGGAGTGGCTCATAGCTCAATGGTAGAGCGCAGGTTTTAAGAGCAGACTGCCCAGGCATCGGTGGTTCCAGACAGACAGACAGACAGACAGACAGACAGACAGACAGACAGACAGACAGACAGACAGACAGACAGACAGACAGACAGTTCAGATGTTGTTTTGAATAAGTTGTTTTGCCGAAGAAGAACAACAACACAGAATATTGATAAACATTAGATTGTGTCAGCACGTGGAGCGATTTCGATATTTTGTGAAATGAATGTGTGCCATTATGAAATGGTGATGTCTTATACATCCTCCAGTACTGCCTTTGGGCAGGAGTGGCTCATAGCTCAATGGTAGAGCGCAGGTTTTAAGAGCAGACTGCCCAGGCATCGGTGGTTACAGACAGACAGACAGACAGACAGACAGACAGACAGACAGACAGACAGACAGACAGACAGACAGACAGACAGACAGACAGACAGTTCAGATGTTGTTTTGAATAAGTTGTTTTGCCGAAGAAGAACAACAACACAGAATATTGATAAACATTAGATTGTGTCAGCACGTGGAGCGATTTCGATATTTTGTGAAATGAATGTGTGCCATTATGAAATGGTGATGTCTTATACATCCTCCAGTACTGCCTTTGGGCAGGAGTGGCTCATAGCTCAATGGTAGAGCGCAGGTTTTAAGAGCAGACTGCCCAGGCATCGGTGGTTACAGACAGACAGACAGACAGACAGACAGACAGACAGACAGACAGACAGACAGACAGACAGACAGACAGACAGACAGACAGACAGACAGACAGACAGACAGACAGACAGACAGTTCAGATGTTGTTTTGAATAAGTTGTTTTGCCGAAGAAGAACAACAACACAGAATATTGATAAACATTAGATTGTGTCAGCACGTGGAGCGATTTCGATATTTTGTGAAATGAATGTGTGCCATTATGAAATGGTGATGTCTTATACATCCTCCAGTACTGCCTTTGGGCAGGAGTGGCTCATAGCTCAATGGTAGAGCGCAGGTTTTAAGAGCAGACTGCCCAGGCATCGGTGGTTACAGACAGACAGACAGACAGACAGACAGACAGACAGACAGACAGACAGACAGACAGACAGACAGACAGACAGACAGTTCAGATGTTGTTTTGAATAAGTTGTTTTGCCGAAGAAGAACAACAACACAGAATATTGATAAACATTAGATTGTGTCAGCACGCGGAGCGATTTCGATATTTTGTGAAATGAATGTGTGCCATTATGAAATGGTGATGTCTTATACATCCTCCAGTACTGCCTTTGGGCAGGAGTGGCTCATAGCTCAATGGTAGAGCGCAGGTTTTAAGAGCAGACTGCCCAGGCATAGGTGGTTACAGACAGACAGACAGACAGACAGACAGACAGACAGACAGACAGACAGACAGACAGACAGACAGACAGACAGACAGACAGACAGTTCAGATGTTGTTTTGAATAAGTTGTTTTGCCGAAGAAGAACAACAACACAGAATATTGATAAACATTAGATTGTGTCAGCACGTGGAGAAATTTCGATATTTTGTGAAATGAATGTGTGTCATTATGAAATGGTGATGTCTTCTACTGCCTCCAGTACTGCCTTTGGGCAGGAGTGGCTCATAGCTCAATGGTAGAGCGCAGGTTTTAAGAGCAGACTGCCCAGGCATCGGTGGTTCCAGACAGACAGACAGACAGACAGACAGACAGACAGACAGACAGACAGACAGACAGACAGACAGTTCAGATGTTGTTTTGAATAAGTTGTTTTGCCGAAGAAGAACAACAACACAGAATATTGATAAACATTAGATTGTGTCAGCACGTGGAGAAATTTCGATATTTTGTGAAATGAATGTGTGTCATTATGAAATGGTGATGTCTTCTACTGCCTCCAGTACTGCCTTTGGGCAGGAGTGGCTCATAGCTCAATGGTAGAGCGCAGGTTTTAAGAGCAGACTGCCCAGGCATCGGTGGTTCCAGACAGACAGACAGACAGACAGTTCAGATGTTGTTTTGAATAAGTTGTTTTGCCGAAGAAGAACAACAACACAGAATATTGATAAACATTAGATTGTGTCAGCACGTGGAGCGATTTCGATATTTTGTGAAATGAATGTGTGCCATTATGAAATGGTGATGTCTTATACATCCTCCAGTACTGCCTTTGGGCAGGAGTGGCTCATAGCTCAATGGTAGAGCGCAGGTTTTAAGAGCAGACTGCCCAGGCATCGGTGGTTCCAGACAGACAGACAGACAGACAGACAGACAGACAGACAGACAGTTCAGATGTTGTTTTGAATAAGTTGTTTTGCCGAAGAAGAACAACAACACAGAATATTGATAAACATTAGATTGTGTCAGCACGTGGAGCGATTTCGATATTTTGTGAAATGAATGTGTGCCATTATGAAATGGTGATGTCTTATACATCCTCCAGTACTGCCTTTGGGCAGGAGTGGCTCATAGCTCAATGGTAGAGCGCAGGTTTTAAGAGCAGACTGCCCAGGCATCGGTGGTTACAGACAGACAGACAGACAGACAGACAGACAGACAGACAGACAGACAGACAGACAGACAGACAGACAGACAGACAGACAGACAGACAGACAGACAGACAGACAGACAGACAGACAGACAGACAGACAGACAGACAGACAGACAGACAGACAGACAGACAGACAGACAGACAGACAGACAGACAGACAGACAGACAGACAGTTCAGATGTTGTTTTGAATAAGTTGTTTTGCCGAAGAAGAACAACAACACAGAATATTGATAAACATTAGATTGTGTCAGCACGTGGAGCGATTTCGATATTTTGTGAAATGAATGTGTGCCATTATGAAATGGTGATGTCTTATACATCCTCCAGTACTGCCTTTGGGCAGGAGTGGCTCATAGCTCAATGGTAGAGCGCAGGTTTTAAGAGCAGACTGCCCAGGCATCGGTGGTTACAGACAGACAGACAGACAGACAGACAGACAGACAGACAGACAGACAGACAGACAGACAGACAGACAGACAGACAGACAGACAGACAGACAGACAGTTCAGATGTTGTTTTGAATAAGTTGTTTTGCCGAAGAAGAACAACAACACAGAATATTGATAAACATTAGATTGTGTCAGCACGTGGAGCGATTTCGATATTTTGTGAAATGAATGTGTGCCATTATGAAATGGTGATGTCTTATACATCCTCCAGTACTGCCTTTGGGCAGGAGTGGCTCATAGCTCAATGGTAGAGCGCAGGTTTTAAGAGCAGACTGCCCAGGCATCGGTGGTTACAGACAGACAGACAGACAGACAGACAGACAGACAGACAGACAGACAGACAGACAGACAGACAGTTCAGATGTTGTTTTGAATAAGTTGTTTTGCCGAAGAAGAACAACAACACAGAATATTGATAAACATTAGATTGTGTCAGCACGTGGAGCGATTTCGATATTTTGTGAAATGAATGTGTGCCATTATGAAATGGTGATGTCTTATACATCCTCCAGTACTGCCTTTGGGCAGGAGTGGCTCATAGCTCAATGGTAGAGCGCAGGTTTTAAGAGCAGACTGCCCAGGCATCGGTGGTTCCAGACAGACAGACAGACAGACAGACAGACAGACAGACAGACAGACAGACAGACAGACAGACAGACAGACAGACAGACAGACAGACAGACAGACAGACAGACAGACAGACAGACAGACAGTTCAGATGTTGTTTTGAATAAGTTGTTTTGCCGAAGAAGAACAACAACACAGAATATTGATAAACATTAGATTGTGTCAGCACGTGGAGCGATTTCGATATTTTGTGAAATGAATGTGTGCCATTATGAAATGGTGATGTCTTATACATCCTCCAGTACTGCCTTTGGGCAGGAGTGGCTCATAGCTCAATGGTAGAGCGCAGGTTTTAAGAGCAGACTGCCCAGGCATCGGTGGTTCCAGACAGACAGACAGACAGACAGACAGACAGACAGACAGACAGACAGACAGACAGACAGACAGACAGACAGTTCAGATGTTGTTTTGAATAAGTTGTTTTGCCGAAGAAGAACAACAACACAGAATATTGATAAACATTAGATTGTGTCAGCACGTGGAGCGATTTCGATATTTTGTGAAATGAATGTGTGCCATTATGAAATGGTGATGTCTTATACATCCTCCAGTACTGCCTTTGGGCAGGAGTGGCTCATAGCTCAATGGTAGAGCGCAGGTTTTAAGAGCAGACTGCCCAGGCATCGGTGGTTCCAGACAGACAGACAGACAGACAGACAGACAGACAGACAGACAGACAGACAGACAGACAGACAGACAGTTCAGATGTTGTTTTGAATAAGTTGTTTTGCCGAAGAAGAACAACAACACAGAATATTGATAAACATTAGATTGTGTCAGCACGTGGAGCGATTTCGATATTTTGTGAAATGAATGTGTGCCATTATGAAATGGTGATGTCTTATACATCCTCCAGTACTGCCTTTGGGCAGGAGTGGCTCATAGCTCAATGGTAGAGCGCAGGTTTTAAGAGCAGACTGCCCAGGCATCGGTGGTTCCAGACAGACAGACAGACAGACAGACAGACAGACAGACAGTTCAGATGTTGTTTTGAATAAGTTGTTTTGCCGAAGAAGAACAACAACACAGAATATTGATAAACATTAGATTGTGTCAGCACGTGGAGCGATTTCGATATTTTGTGAAATGAATGTGTGCCATTATGAAATGGTGATGTCTTATACATCCTCCAGTACTGCCTTTGGGCAGGAGTGGCTCATAGCTCAATGGTAGAGCGCAGGTTTTAAGAGCAGACTGCCCAGGCATCGGTGGTTCCAGACAGACAGACAGACAGACAGACAGACAGACAGACAGACAGACAGACAGACAGACAGACAGACAGACAGACAGACAGACAGACAGACAGACAGACAGACAGACAGACAGACAGACAGACAGACAGACAGACAGACAGACAGACAGACAGACAGACAGACAGACAGACAGACAGACAGACAGACAGACAGACAGACAGACAGACAGACAGACAGACAGACAGACAGACAGACAGACAGACAGACAGACAGACAGACAGACAGACAGACAGACAGACAGACAGACAGACAGACAGACAGACAGACAGACAGACAGACAGACAGACAGACAGACAGACAGACAGACAGACAGACAGACAGACAGACAGACAGACAGACAGACAGACAGACAGACAGACAGACAGACAGACAGACAGACAGACAGACAGACAGACAGACAGACAGACAGACAGACAGACAGACAGACAGACAGACAGACAGACAGTTCAGATGTTGTTTTGAATAAGTTGTTTTGCCGAAGAAGAACAACAACACAGAATATTGATAAACATTAGATTGTGTCAGCACGTGGAGCGATTTCGATATTTTGTGAAATGAATGTGTGCCATTATGAAATGGTGATGTCTTATACATCCTCCAGTACTGCCTTTGGGCAGGAGTGGCTCATAGCTCAATGGTAGAGCGCAGGTTTTAAGAGCAGACTGCCCAGGCATAGGTGGTTACAGACAGACAGACAGACAGACAGACAGACAGACAGACAGACAGACAGACAGACAGACAGACAGACAGACAGACAGACAGACAGACAGACAGACAGACAGACAGACAGACAGACAGACAGACAGACAGACAGACAGACAGACAGACAGACAGACAGACAGACAGACGTTGTTTTGAATAAGTTGTTTTGCCGAAGAAGAACAACAACACAGAATATTGATAAACATTAGATTGTGTCAGCACGTGGAGCGATTTCGATATTTTGTGAAATGAATGTGTGCCATTATGAAATGGTGATGTCTTATACATCCTCCAGTACTGCCTTTGGGCAGGAGTGGCTCATAGCTCAATGGTAGAGCGCAGGTTTTAAGAGCAGACTGCCCAGGCATCGGTGGTTCCAGACAGACAGACAGACAGACAGACAGACAGACAGACAGACAGACAGTTCAGATGTTGTTTTGAATAAGTTGTTTTGCCGAAGAAGAACAACAACACAGAATATTGATAAACATTAGATTGTGTCAGCACGTGGAGCGATTTCGATATTTTGTGAAATGAATGTGTGCCATTATGAAATGGTGATGTCTTATACATCCTCCAGTACTGCCTTTGGGCAGGAGTGGCTCATAGCTCAATGGTAGAGCGCAGGTTTTAAGAGCAGACTGCCCAGGCATCGGTGGTTCCAGACAGACAGACAGACAGACAGACAGACAGACAGACAGACAGACAGACAGACAGACAGACAGACAGACAGACAGACAGACAGACAGACAGACAGACAGTTCAGATGTTGTTTTGAATAAGTTGTTTTGCCGAAGAAGAACAACAACACAGAATATTGATAAACATTAGATTGTGTCAGCACGTGGAGCGATTTCGATATTTTGTGAAATGAATGTGTGCCATTATGAAATGGTGATGTCTTATACATCCTCCAGTACTGCCTTTGGGCAGGAGTGGCTCATAGCTCAATGGTAGAGCGCAGGTTTTAAGAGCAGACTGCCCAGGCATCGGTGGTTCCAGACAGACAGACAGACAGACAGACAGACAGACAGACAGACAGACAGACAGACAGACAGACAGACAGTTCAGATGTTGTTTTGAATAAGTTGTTTTGCCGAAGAAGAACAACAACACAGAATATTGATAAACATTAGATTGTGTCAGCACGTGGAGCGATTTCGATATTTTGTGAAATGAATGTGTGCCATTATGAAATGGTGATGTCTTATACATCCTCCAGTACTGCCTTTGGGCAGGAGTGGCTCATAGCTCAATGGTAGAGCGCAGGTTTTAAGAGCAGACTGCCCAGGCATCGGTGGTTCCAGACAGACAGACAGACAGACAGACAGACAGACAGACAGACAGTTCAGATGTTGTTTTGAATAAGTTGTTTTGCCGAAGAAGAACAACAACACAGAATATTGATAAACATTAGATTGTGTCAGCACGTGGAGCGATTTCGATATTTTGTGAAATGAATGTGTGCCATTATGAAATGGTGATGTCTTATACATCCTCCAGTACTGCCTTTGGGCAGGAGTGGCTCATAGCTCAATGGTAGAGCGCAGGTTTTAAGAGCAGACTGCCCAGGCATCGGTGGTTCCAGACAGACAGACAGACAGACAGACAGACAGACAGACAGACAGACAGACAGACAGACAGACAGACAGACAGACAGACAGACAGTTCAGATGTTGTTTTGAATAAGTTGTTTTGCCGAAGAAGAACAACAACACAGAATATTGATAAACATTAGATTGTGTCAGCACGTGGAGCGATTTCGATATTTTGTGAAATGAATGTGTGCCATTATGAAATGGTGATGTCTTATACATCCTCCAGTACTGCCTTTGGGCAGGAGTGGCTCATAGCTCAATGGTAGAGCGCAGGTTTTAAGAGCAGACTGCCCAGGCATAGGTGGTTACAGACAGACAGACAGACAGACAGACAGACAGACAGACAGACAGACAGACAGACAGACAGACAGACAGACAGACAGACAGACAGACAGACAGACAGACAGACAGACAGTTCAGATGTTGTTTTGAATAAGTTGTTTTGCCGAAGAAGAACAACAACACAGAATATTGATAAACATTAGATTGTGTCAGCACGTGGAGAAATTTCGATATTTTGTGAAATGAATGTGTGTCATTATGAAATGGTGATGTCTTCTACTGCCTCCAGTACTGCCTTTGGGCAGGAGTGGCTCATAGCTCAATGGTAGAGCGCAGGTTTTAAGAGCAGACTGCCCAGGCATCGGTGGTTCCAGACAGACAGACAGACAGACAGACAGACAGACAGTTCAGATGTTGTTTTGAATAAGTTGTTTTGCCGAAGAAGAACAACAACACAGAATATTGATAAACATTAGATTGTGTCAGCACGTGGAGAAATTTCGATATTTTGTGAAATGAATGTGTGTCATTATGAAATGGTGATGTCTTCTACTGCCTCCAGTACTGCCTTTGGGCAGGAGTGGCTCATAGCTCAATGGTAGAGCGCAGGTTTTAAGAGCAGACTGCCCAGGCATCGGTGGTTCCAGACAGACAGACAGACAGACAGTTCAGATGTTGTTTTGAATAAGTTGTTTTGCCGAAGAAGAACAACAACACAGAATATTGATAAACATTAGATTGTGTCAGCACGTGGAGAAATTTCGATATTTTGTGAAATGAATGTGTGTCATTATGAAATGGTGATGTCTTCTACTGCCTCCAGTACTGCCTTTGGGCAGGAGTGGCTCATAGCTCAATGGTAGAGCGCAGGTTTTAAGAGCAGACTGCCCAGGCATCGGTGGTTCCAGACAGACAGACAGACAGACAGACAGACAGACAGACAGACAGACAGACAGACAGACAGACAGACAGACAGACAGACAGACAGACAGACAGACAGACAGACAGACAGACAGACAGACAGACAGACAGACAGACAGACAGACAGACAGACAGACAGACAGACAGACAGACAGACAGACAGACAGACAGACAGACAGACAGACAGACAGACAGACAGACAGACAGACAGACAGACAGACAGACAGACAGACAGACAGACAGACAGACAGACAGACAGACAGACAGACAGACAGACAGACAGACAGACAGACAGACAGACAGACAGACAGACAGACAGACAGACAGACAGACAGACAGACAGACAGACAGACAGACAGACAGACAGACAGACAGACAGACAGACAGACAGACAGACAGACAGACAGACAGACAGACAGACAGACAGTTCAGATGTTGTTTTGAATAAGTTGTTTTGCCGAAGAAGAACAACAACACAGAATATTGATAAACATTAGATTGTGTCAGCACGTGGAGCGATTTCGATATTTTGTGAAATGAATGTGTGCCATTATGAAATGGTGATGTCTTATACATCCTCCAGTACTGCCTTTGGGCAGGAGTGGCTCATAGCTCAATGGTAGAGCGCAGGTTTTAAGAGCAGACTGCCCAGGCATCGGTGGTTACAGACAGACAGACAGACAGACAGACAGACAGACAGACAGACAGACAGACAGACAGACAGTTCAGATGTTGTTTTGAATAAGTTGTTTTGCCGAAGAAGAACAACAACACAGAATATTGATAAACATTAGATTGTGTCAGCACGTGGAGCGATTTCGATATTTTGTGAAATGAATGTGTGCCATTATGAAATGGTGATGTCTTATACATCCTCCAGTACTGCCTTTGGGCAGGAGTGGCTCATAGCTCAATGGTAGAGCGCAGGTTTTAAGAGCAGACTGCCCAGGCATCGGTGGTTCCAGACAGACAGACAGACAGACAGACAGACAGACAGACAGACAGACAGACAGACAGACAGACAGACAGTTCAGATGTTGTTTTGAATAAGTTGTTTTGCCGAAGAAGAACAACAACACAGAATATTGATAAACATTAGATTGTGTCAGCACGTGGAGAAATTTCGATATTTTGTGAAATGAATGTGTGTCATTATGAAATGGTGATGTCTTCTACTGCCTCCAGTACTGCCTTTGGGCAGGAGTGGCTCATAGCTCAATGGTAGAGCGCAGGTTTTAAGAGCAGACTGCCCAGGCATCGGTGGTTCCAGACAGACAGACAGACAGACAGACAGACAGTTCAGATGTTGTTTTGAATAAGTTGTTTTGCCGAAGAAGAACAACAACACAGAATATTGATAAACATTAGATTGTGTCAGCACGTGGAGAAATTTCGATATTTTGTGAAATGAATGTGTGTCATTATGAAATGGTGATGTCTTCTACTGCCTCCAGTACTGCCTTTGGGCAGGAGTGGCTCATAGCTCAATGGTAGAGCGCAGGTTTTAAGAGCAGACTGCCCAGGCATCGGTGGTTCCAGACAGACAGACAGACAGACAGTTCAGATGTTGTTTTGAATAAGTTGTTTTGCCGAAGAAGAACAACAACACAGAATATTGATAAACATTAGATTGTGTCAGCACGTGGAGAAATTTCGATATTTTGTGAAATGAATGTGTGTCATTATGAAATGGTGATGTCTTCTACTGCCTCCAGTACTGCCTTTGGGCAGGAGTGGCTCATAGCTCAATGGTAGAGCGCAGGTTTTAAGAGCAGACTGCCCAGGCATCGGTGGTTCCAGACAGACAGACAGACAGACAGACAGACAGTTCAGATGTTGTTTTGAATAAGTTGTTTTGCCGAAGAAGAACAACAACACAGAATATTGATAAACATTAGATTGTGTCAGCACGTGGAGAAATTTCGATATTTTGTGAAATGAATGTGTGTCATTATGAAATGGTGATGTCTTCTACTGCCTCCAGTACTGCCTTTGGGCAGGAGTGGCTCATAGCTCAATGGTAGAGCGCAGGTTTTAAGAGCAGACTGCCCAGGCATCGGTGGTTCCAGACAGACAGACAGACAGACAGTTCAGATGTTGTTTTGAATAAGTTGTTTTGCCGAAGAAGAACAACAACACAGAATATTGATAAACATTAGATTGTGTCAGCACGTGGAGCGATTTCGATATTTTGTGAAATGAATGTGTGCCATTATGAAATGGTGATGTCTTATACATCCTCCAGTACTGCCTTTGGGCAGGAGTGGCTCATAGCTCAATGGTAGAGCGCAGGTTTTAAGAGCAGACTGCCCAGGCATCGGTGGTTCCAGACAGACAGACAGACAGACAGACAGTTCAGATGTTGTTTTGAATAAGTTGTTTTGCCGAAGAAGAACAACAACACAGAATATTGATAAACATTAGATTGTGTCAGCACGTGGAGCGATTTCGATATTTTGTGAAATGAATGTGTGCCATTATGAAATGGTGATGTCTTATACATCCTCCAGTACTGCCTTTGGGCAGGAGTGGCTCATAGCTCAATGGTAGAGCGCAGGTTTTAAGAGCAGACTGCCCAGGCATCGGTGGTTCCAGACAGACAGACAGACAGACAGACAGACAGTTCAGATGTTGTTTTGAATAAGTTGTTTTGCCGAAGAAGAACAACAACACAGAATATTGATAAACATTAGATTGTGTCAGCACGTGGAGAAATTTCGATATTTTGTGAAATGAATGTGTGTCATTATGAAATGGTGATGTCTTCTACTGCCTCCAGTACTGCCTTTGGGCAGGAGTGGCTCATAGCTCAATGGTAGAGCGCAGGTTTTAAGAGCAGACTGCCCAGGCATCGGTGGTTCGAGACAGACAGACAGACAGACATTTCAGATGTTGTTTTGAATAAGTTGTTTTGCCGAAGAAGAACAACAACACAGAATATTGATAAACATTAGATTGTGTCAGCACGTGGAGAAATTTCGATATTTTGTGAAATGAATGTGTGTCATTATGAAATGGTGATGTCTTCTACTGCCTCCAGTACTGCCTTTGGGCAGGAGTGGCTCATAGCTCAATGGTAGAGCGCAGGTTTTAAGAGCAGACTGCCCAGGCATCGGTGGTTCCAGACAGACAGACAGACAGACAGACAGTTCAGATGTTGTTTTGAATAAGTTGTTTTGCCGAAGAAGAACAACAACACAGAATATTGATAAACATTAGATTGTGTCAGCACGTGGAGAAATTTCGATATTTTGTGAAATGAATGTGTGTCATTATGAAATGGTGATGTCTTCTACTGCCTCCAGTACTGCCTTTGGGCAGGAGTGGCTCATAGCTCAATGGTAGAGCGCAGGTTTTAAGAGCAGACTGCCCAGGCATCGGTGGTTCCAGACAGACAGACAGACAGACAGTTCAGATGTTGTTTTGAATAAGTTGTTTTGCCGAAGAAGAACAACAACACAGAATATTGATAAACATTAGATTGTGTCAGCACGTGGAGAAATTTCGATATTTTGTGAAATGAATGTGTGTCATTATGAAATGGTGATGTCTTCTACTGCCTCCAGTACTGCCTTTGGGCAGGAGTGGCTCATAGCTCAATGGTAGAGCGCAGGTTTTAAGAGCAGACTGCCCAGGCATCGGTGGTTCGAGACAGACAGACAGACAGACATTTCAGATGTTGTTTTGAATAAGTTGTTTTGCCGAAGAAGAACAACAACACAGAATATTGATAAACATTAGATTGTGTCAGCACGTGGAGAAATTTCGATATTTTGTGAAATGAATGTGTGTCATTATGAAATGGTGATGTCTTCTACTGCCTCCAGTACTGCCTTTGGGCAGGAGTGGCTCATAGCTCAATGGTAGAGCGCAGGTTTTAAGAGCAGACTGCCCAGGCATCGGTGGTTCCAGACAGACAGACAGACAGACAGTTCAGATGTTGTTTTGAATAAGTTGTTTTGCCGAAGAAGAACAACAACACAGAATATTGATAAACATTAGATTGTGTCAGCACGTGGAGAAATTTCGATATTTTGTGAAATGAATGTGTGTCATTATGAAATGGTGATGTCTTCTACTGCCTCCAGTACTGCCTTTGGGCAGGAGTGGCTCATAGCTCAATGGTAGAGCGCAGGTTTTAAGAGCAGACTGCCCAGGCATCGGTGGTTCCAGACAGACAGACAGTTCAGATGTTGTTTTGAATAAGTTGTTTTGCCGAAGAAGAACAACAACACAGAATATTGATAAACATTAGATTGTGTCAGCACGTGGAGAAATTTCGATATTTTGTGAAATGAATGTGTGTCATTATGAAATGGTGATGTCTTCTACTGCCTCCAGTACTGCCTTTGGGCAGGAGTGGCTCATAGCTCAATGGTAGAGCGCAGGTTTTAAGAGCAGACTGCCCAGGCATCGGTGGTTCCAGACAGACAGACAGACAGACAGTTCAGATGTTGTTTTGAATAAGTTGTTTTGCCGAAGAAGAACAACAACACAGAATATTGATAAACATTAGATTGTGTCAGCACGTGGAGAAATTTCGATATTTTGTGAAATGAATGTGTGCCATTATGAAATGGTGATGTCTTATACATCCTCCAGTACTGCCTTTGGGCAGGAGTGGCTCATAGCTCAATGGTAGAGCGCAGGTTTTAAGAGCAGACTGCCCAGGCATCGGTGGTTCCAGACAGACAGACAGACAGACAGTTCAGATGTTGTTTTGAATAAGTTGTTTTGCCGAAGAAGAACAACAACACAGAATATTGATAAACATTAGATTGTGTCAGCACGTGGAGAAATTTCGATATTTTGTGAAATGAATGTGTGTCATTATGAAATGGTGATGTCTTCTACTGCCTCCAGTACTGCCTTTGGGCAGGAGTGGCTCATAGCTCAATGGTAGAGCGCAGGTTTTAAGAGCAGACTGCCCAGGCATCGGTGGTTCCAGACAGACAGACAGTTCAGATGTTGTTTTGAATAAGTTGTTTTGCCGAAGAAGAACAACAACACAGAATATTGATAAACATTAGATTGTGTCAGCACGTGGAGAAATTTCGATATTTTGTGAAATGAATGTGTGTCATTATGAAATGGTGATGTCTTCTACTGCCTCCAGTACTGCCTTTGGGCAGGAGTGGCTCATAGCTCAATGGTAGAGCGCAGGTTTTAAGAGCAGACTGCCCAGGCATCGGTGGTTCCAGACAGACAGACAGACAGACAGTTCAGATGTTGTTTTGAATAAGTTGTTTTGCCGAAGAAGAACAACAACACAGAATATTGATAAACATTAGATTGTGTCAGCACGTGGAGAAATTTCGATATTTTGTGAAATGAATGTGTGCCATTATGAAATGGTGATGTCTTATACATCCTCCAGTACTGCCTTTGGGCAGGAGTGGCTCATAGCTCAATGGTAGAGCGCAGGTTTTAAGAGCAGACTGCCCAGGCATCGGTGGTTCCAGACAGACAGACAGACAGACAGACAGACAGACAGTTCAGATGTTGTTTTGAATAAGTTGTTTTGCCGAAGAAGAACAACAACACAGAATATTGATAAACATTAGATTGTGTCAGCACGTGGAGCGATTTCGATATTTTGTGAAATGAATGTGTGCCATTATGAAATGGTGATGTCTTATACATCCTCCAGTACTGCCTTTGGGCAGGAGTGGCTCATAGCTCAATGGTAGAGCGCAGGTTTTAAGAGCAGACTGCCCAGGCATCGGTGGTTCCAGACAGACAGACAGACAGACAGTTCAGATGTTGTTTTGAATAAGTTGTTTTGCCGAAGAAGAACAACAACACAGAATATTGATAAACATTAGATTGTGTCAGCACGTGGAGCGATTTCGATATTTTGTGAAATGAATGTGTGCCATTATGAAATGGTGATGTCTTATACATCCTCCAGTACTGCCTTTGGGCAGGAGTGGCTCATAGCTCAATGGTAGAGCGCAGGTTTTAAGAGCAGACTGCCCAGGCATCGGTGGTTCCAGACAGACAGACAGACAGACAGACAGTTCAGATGTTGTTTTGAATAAGTTGTTTTGCCGAAGAAGAACAACAACACAGAATATTGATAAACATTAGATTGTGTCAGCACGTGGAGAAATTTCGATATTTTGTGAAATGAATGTGTGTCATTATGAAATGGTGATGTCTTCTACTGCCTCCAGTACTGCCTTTGGGCAGGAGTGGCTCATAGCTCAATGGTAGAGCGCAGGTTTTAAGAGCAGACTGCCCAGGCATCGGTGGTTCGAGACAGACTGACAGACAGACATTTCAGATGTTGTTTTGAATAAGTTGTTTTGCCGAAGAAGAACAACAACACAGAATATTGATAAACATTAGATTGTGTCAGCACGTGGAGAAATTTCGATATTTTGTGAAATGAATGTGTGTCATTATGAAATGGTGATGTCTTCTACTGCCTCCAGTACTGCCTTTGGGCAGGAGTGGCTCATAGCTCAATGGTAGAGCGCAGGTTTTAAGAGCAGACTGCCCAGGCATCGGTGGTTCCAGACAGACAGACAGACAGACAGTTCAGATGTTGTTTTGAATAAGTTGTTTTGCCGAAGAAGAACAACAACACAGAATATTGATAAACATTAGATTGTGTCAGCACGTGGAGAAATTTCGATATTTTGTGAAATGAATGTGTGTCATTATGAAATGGTGATGTCTTCTACTGCCTCCAGTACTGCCTTTGGGCAGGAGTGGCTCATAGCTCAATGGTAGAGCGCAGGTTTTAAGAGCAGACTGCCCAGGCATCGGTGGTTCCAGACAGACAGACAGACAGACAGACAGTTCAGATGTTGTTTTGAATAAGTTGTTTTGCCGAAGAAGAACAACAACACAGAATATTGATAAACATTAGATTGTGTCAGCACGTGGAGAAATTTCGATATTTTGTGAAATGAATGTGTGTCATTATGAAATGGTGATGTCTTCTACTGCCTCCAGTACTGCCTTTGGGCAGGAGTGGCTCATAGCTCAATGGTAGAGCGCAGGTTTTAAGAGCAGACTGCCCAGGCATCGGTGGTTCCAGACAGACAGACAGTTCAGATGTTGTTTTGAATAAGTTGTTTTGCCGAAGAAGAACAACAACACAGAATATTGATAAACATTAGATTGTGTCAGCACGTGGAGAAATTTCGATATTTTGTGAAATGAATGTGTGTCATTATGAAATGGTGATGTCTTCTACTGCCTCCAGTACTGCCTTTGGGCAGGAGTGGCTCATAGCTCAATGGTAGAGCGCAGGTTTTAAGAGCAGACTGCCCAGGCATCGGTGGTTCCAGACAGACAGACAGACAGACAGTTCAGATGTTGTTTTGAATAAGTTGTTTTGCCGAAGAAGAACAACAACACAGAATATTGATAAACATTAGATTGTGTCAGCACGTGGAGAAATTTCGATATTTTGTGAAATGAATGTGTGTCATTATGAAATGGTGATGTCTTCTACTGCCTCCAGTACTGCCTTTGGGCAGGAGTGGCTCATAGCTCAATGGTAGAGCGCAGGTTTTAAGAGCAGACTGCCCAGGCATCGGTGGTTCCAGACAGACAGACAGACAGACAGTTCAGATGTTGTTTTGAATAAGTTGTTTTGCCGAAGAAGAACAACAACACAGAATATTGATAAACATTAGATTGTGTCAGCACGTGGAGAAATTTCGATATTTTGTGAAATGAATGTGTGTCATTATGAAATGGTGATGTCTTCTACTGCCTCCAGTACTGCCTTTGGGCAGGAGTGGCTCATAGCTCAATGGTAGAGCGCAGGTTTTAAGAGCAGACTGCCCAGGCATCGGTGGTTCCAGACAGACAGACAGACAGACAGTTCAGATGTTGTTTTGAATAAGTTGTTTTGCCGAAGAAGAACAACAACACAGAATATTGATAAACATTAGATTGTGTCAGCACGTGGAGCGATTTCGATATTTTGTGAAATGAATGTGTGCCATTATGAAATGGTGATGTCTTATACATCCTCCAGTACTGCCTTTGGGCAGGAGTGGCTCATAGCTCAATGGTAGAGCGCAGGTTTTAAGAGCAGACTGCCCAGGCATCGGTGGTTCCAGACAGACAGACAGACAGACAGACAGTTCAGATGTTGTTTTGAATAAGTTGTTTTGCCGAAGAAGAACAACAACACAGAATATTGATAAACATTAGATTGTGTCAGCACGTGGAGCGATTTCGATATTTTGTGAAATGAATGTGTGTCATTATGAAATGGTGATGTCTTCTACTGCCTCCAGTACTGCCTTTGGGCAGGAGTGGCTCATAGCTCAATGGTAGAGCGCAGGTTTTAAGAGCAGACTGCCCAGGCATCGGTGGTTCCAGACAGACAGACAGACAGACAGACAGACAGTTCAGATGTTGTTTTGAATAAGTTGTTTTGCCGAAGAAGAACAACAACACAGAATATTGATAAACATTAGATTGTGTCAGCACGTGGAGCGATTTCGATATTTTGTGAAATGAATGTGTGCCATTATGAAATGGTGATGTCTTATACATCCTCCAGTACTGCCTTTGGGCAGGAGTGGCTCATAGCTCAATGGTAGAGCGCAGGTTTTAAGAGCAGACTGCCCAGGCATCGGTGGTTACAGACAGACAGACAGACAGACAGACAGACAGACAGACAGACAGACAGACAGACAGACAGACAGACAGACAGACAGACAGTTCAGATGTTGTTTTGAATAAGTTGTTTTGCCGAAGAAGAACAACAACACAGAATGTTGATAAACATTAGATTGTGTCAGCACGTGGAGCGATTTCGATATTTTGTGAAATGAATGTGTGCCATTATGAAATGGTGATGTCTTATACATCCTCCAGTACTGCCTTTGGGCAGGAGTGGCTCATAGCTCAATGGTAGAGCGCAGGTTTTAAGAGCAGAATGCCCAGGCATCGGTGGTTCCAGACAGACAGACAGACAGACAGACAGACAGACAGACAGTTCAGATGTTGTTTTGAATAAGTTGTTTTGCCGAAGAAGAACAACAACACAGAATATTGATAAACATTAGATTGTGTCAGCACGTGGAGAAATTTCGATATTTTGTGAAATGAATGTGTGTCATTATGAAATGGTGATGTCTTCTACTGCCTCCAGTACTGCCTTTGGGCAGGAGTGGCTCATAGCTCAATGGTAGAGCGCAGGTTTTAAGAGCAGACTGCCCAGGCATCGGTGGTTCCAGACAGACAGACAGACAGACAGTTCAGATGTTGTTTTGAATAAGTTGTTTTGCCGAAGAAGAACAACAACACAGAATATTGATAAACATTAGATTGTGTCAGCACGTGGAGAAATTTCGATATTTTGTGAAATGAATGTGTGTCATTATGAAATGGTGATGTCTTCTACTGCCTCCAGTACTGCCTTTGGGCAGGAGTGGCTCATAGCTCAATGGTAGAGCGCAGGTTTTAAGAGCAGACTGCCCAGGCATCGGTGGTTCCAGACAGACAGACAGACAGACAGACAGACAGTTCAGATGTTGTTTTGAATAAGTTGTTTTGCCGAAGAAGAACAACAACACAGAATATTGATAAACATTAGATTGTGTCAGCACGTGGAGCGATTTCGATATTTTGTGAAATGAATGTGTGCCATTATGAAATGGTGATGTCTTATACATCCTCCAGTACTGCCTTTGGGCAGGAGTGGCTCATAGCTCAATGGTAGAGCGCAGGTTTTAAGAGCAGACTGCCCAGGCATCGGTGGTTCCAGACAGACAGACAGACAGACAGACAGACAGACAGACAGACAGACAGTTCAGATGTTGTTTTGAATAAGTTGTTTTGCCGAAGAAGAACAACAACACAGAATATTGATAAACATTAGATTGTGTCAGCACGTGGAGCGATTTCGATATTTTGTGAAATGAATGTGTGCCATTATGAAATGGTGATGTCTTATACATCCTCCAGTACTGCCTTTGGGCAGGAGTGGCTCATAGCTCAATGGTAGAGCGCAGGTTTTAAGAGCAGACTGCCCAGGCATCGGTGGTTACAGACAGACAGACAGACAGACAGACAGACAGACAGACAGACAGTTCAGATGTTGTTTTGAATAAGTTGTTTTGCCGAAGAAGAACAACAACACAGAATATTGATAAACATTAGATTGTGTCAGCACGTGGAGCGATTTCGATATTTTGTGAAATGAATGTGTGCCATTATGAAATGGTGATGTCTTATACATCCTCCAGTACTGCCTTTGGGCAGGAGTGGCTCATAGCTCAATGGTAGAGCGCAGGTTTTAAGAGCAGAATGCCCAGGCATCGGTGGTTCCAGACAGACAGACAGACAGACAGACAGACAGACAGACAGACAGACAGACAGTTCAGATGTTGTTTTGAATAAGTTGTTTTGCCGAAGAAGAACAACAACACAGAATATTGATAAACATTAGATTGTGTCAGCACGTGGAGCGATTTCGATATTTTGTGAAATGAATGTGTGCCATTATGAAATGGTGATGTCTTATACATCCTCCAGTACTGCCTTTGGGCAGGAGTGGCTCATAGCTCAATGGTAGAGCGCAGGTTTTAAGAGCAGACTGCCCAGGCATCGGTGGTTCCAGACAGACAGACAGACAGACAGACAGACAGACAGACAGACAGACAGACAGACAGACAGACAGACAGACAGACAGACAGACAGACAGACAGACAGACAGACAGACAGACAGACAGACAGACAGACAGACAGACAGACAGACAGACAGACAGACAGACAGACAGACAGACAGACAGACAGACAGACAGACAGACAGACAGACAGACAGACAGACAGACAGACAGACAGACAGACAGACAGACAGACAGACAGACAGACAGACAGACAGACAGACAGACAGACAGACAGACAGACAGACAGACAGACAGACAGACAGACAGACAGACAGACAGACAGACAGACAGACAGACAGACAGACAGACAGACAGACAGACAGACAGACAGACAGACAGACAGACAGACAGACAGTTCAGATGTTGTTTTGAATAAGTTGTTTTGCCGAAGAAGAACAACAACACAGAATATTGATAAACATTAGATTGTGTCAGCACGTGGAGAAATTTCGATATTTTGTGAAATGAATGTGTGTCATTATGAAATGGTGATGTCTTCTACTGCCTCCAGTACTGCCTTTGGGCAGGAGTGGCTCATAGCTCAATGGTAGAGCGCAGGTTTTAAGAGCAGACTGCCCAGGCATCGGTGGTTCCAGACAGACAGACAGACAGACAGTTCAGATGTTGTTTTGAATAAGTTGTTTTGCCGAAGAAGAACAACAACACAGAATATTGATAAACATTAGATTGTGTCAGCACGTGGAGAAATTTCGATATTTTGTGAAATGAATGTGTGTCATTATGAAATGGTGATGTCTTCTACTGCCTCCAGTACTGCCTTTGGGCAGGAGTGGCTCATAGCTCAATGGTAGAGCGCAGGTTTTAAGAGCAGACTGCCCAGGCATCGGTGGTTCGAGACAGACAGACAGACAGACAGACAGACAGACAGTTCAGATGTTGTTTTGAATAAGTTGTTTTGCCGAAGAAGAACAACAACACAGAATATTGATAAACATTAGATTGTGTCAGCACGTGGAGAAATTTCGATATTTTGTGAAATGAATGTGTGTCATTATGAAATGGTGATGTCTTCTACTGCCTCCAGTACTGCCTTTGGGCAGGAGTGGCTCATAGCTCAATGGTAGAGCGCAGGTTTTAAGAGCAGACTGCCCAGGCATCGGTGGTTCCAGACAGACAGACAGACAGACAGACAGACAGACAGACAGACAGACAGACAGACAGTTCAGATGTTGTTTTGAATAAGTTGTTTTGCCGAAGAAGAACAACAACACAGAATATTGATAAACATTAGATTGTGTCAGCACGTGGAGAAATTTCGATATTTTGTGAAATGAATGTGTGTCATTATGAAATGGTGATGTCTTCTACTGCCTCCAGTACTGCCTTTGGGCAGGAGTGGCTCATAGCTCAATGGTAGAGCGCAGGTTTTAAGAGCAGACTGCCCAGGCATCGGTGGTTCCAGACAGACAGACAGACAGACAGACAGACAGTTCAGATGTTGTTTTGAATAAGTTGTTTTGCCGAAGAAGAACAACAACACAGAATATTGATAAACATTAGATTGTGTCAGCACGTGGAGAAATTTCGATATTTTGTGAAATGAATGTGTGTCATTATGAAATGGTGATGTCTTCTACTGCCTCCAGTACTGCCTTTGGGCAGGAGTGGCTCATAGCTCAATGGTAGAGCGCAGGTTTTAAGAGCAGACTGCCCAGGCATCGGTGGTTCCAGACAGACAGACAGACAGACAGACAGACAGACAGTTCAGATGTTGTTTTGAATAAGTTGTTTTGCCGAAGAAGAACAACAACACAGAATATTGATAAACATTAGATTGTGTCAGCACGTGGAGCGATTTCGATATTTTGTGAAATGAATGTGTGCCATTATGAAATGGTGATGTCTTATACATCCTCCAGTACTGCCTTTGGGCAGGAGTGGCTCATAGCTCAATGGTAGAGCGCAGGTTTTAAGAGCAGACTGCCCAGGCATCGGTGGTTACAGACAGACAGACAGACAGACAGACAGACAGACAGACAGACAGACAGACAGACAGACAGACAGACAGACAGACAGACAGACAGACAGACAGACAGACAGACAGACAGACAGACAGACAGACAGACAGACAGACAGACAGACAGACAGACAGACAGACAGACAGACAGACAGACAGACAGACAGACAGACAGACAGACAGACAGACAGACAGACAGACAGACAGACAGACAGACAGACAGACAGACAGACAGACAGACAGACAGACAGACAGACAGACAGACAGACAGACAGACAGACAGACAGACAGACAGACAGACAGACAGACAGACAGACAGACAGACAGACAGACAGACAGACAGACAGACAGACAGACAGACAGACAGACAGACAGTTCAGATGTTGTTTTGAATAAGTTGTTTTGCCGAAGAAGAACAACAACACAGAATATTGATAAACATTAGATTGTGTCAGCACGTGGAGAAATTTCGATATTTTGTGAAATGAATGTGTGTCATTATGAAATGGTGATGTCTTCTACTGCCTCCAGTACTGCCTTTGGGCAGGAGTGGCTCATAGCTCAATGGTAGAGCGCAGGTTTTAAGAGCAGACTGCCCAGGCATCGGTGGTTCCAGACAGACAGACAGACAGACAGTTCAGATGTTGTTTTGAATAAGTTGTTTTGCCGAAGAAGAACAACAACACAGAATATTGATAAACATTAGATTGTGTCAGCACGTGGAGAAATTTCGATATTTTGTGAAATGAATGTGTGTCATTATGAAATGGTGATGTCTTCTACTGCCTCCAGTACTGCCTTTGGGCAGGAGTGGCTCATAGCTCAATGGTAGAGCGCAGGTTTTAAGAGCAGACTGCCCAGGCATCGGTGGTTCCAGACAGACAGACAGACAGACAGACAGACAGACAGACAGACAGACAGACAGACAGACAGACAGACAGACAGACAGACAGACAGACAGACAGACAGACAGACAGACAGACAGTTCAGATGTTGTTTTGAATAAGTTGTTTTGCCGAAGAAGAACAACAACACAGAATATTGATAAACATTAGATTGTGTCAGCACGTGGAGAAATTTCGATATTTTGTGAAATGAATGTGTGTCATTATGAAATGGTGATGTCTTCTACTGCCTCCAGTACTGCCTTTGGGCAGGAGTGGCTCATAGCTCAATGGTAGAGCGCAGGTTTTAAGAGCAGACTGCCCAGGCATCGGTGGTTCCAGACAGACAGACAGACAGACAGACAGACAGTTCAGATGTTGTTTTGAATAAGTTGTTTTGCCGAAGAAGAACAACAACACAGAATATTGATAAACATTAGATTGTGTCAGCACGTGGAGCGATTTCGATATTTTGTGAAATGAATGTGTGCCATTATGAAATGGTGATGTCTTATACATCCTCCAGTACTGCCTTTGGGCAGGAGTGGCTCATAGCTCAATGGTAGAGCGCAGGTTTTAAGAGCAGACTGCCCAGGCATCGGTGGTTCCAGACAGACAGACAGACAGACAGTTCAGATGTTGTTTTGAATAAGTTGTTTTGCCGAAGAAGAACAACAACACAGAATATTGATAAACATTAGATTGTGTCAGCACGTGGAGCGATTTCGATATTTTGTGAAATGAATGTGTGCCATTATGAAATGGTGATGTCTTATACATCCTCCAGTACTGCCTTTGGGCAGGAGTGGCTCATAGCTCAATGGTAGAGCGCAGGTTTTAAGAGCAGACTGCCCAGGCATCGGTGGTTCCAGACAGACAGACAGACAGACAGACAGACAGACAGACAGACAGACAGACAGACAGACAGACAGACAGACAGACAGACAGACAGACAGACAGACAGACAGACAGACAGACAGACAGACAGACAGACAGACAGACAGACAGACAGACAGACAGACAGACAGACAGACAGACAGACAGACAGACAGACAGACAGACAGACAGACAGACAGACAGACAGACAGACAGACAGACAGACAGACAGACAGACAGACAGACAGACAGACAGACAGACAGACAGACAGACAGACAGACAGACAGACAGACAGACAGACAGACAGACAGACAGACAGACAGACAGACAGACAGACAGACAGACAGACAGACAGACAGACAGACAGACAGACAGACAGACAGACAGACAGACAGACAGACAGACAGACAGACAGACAGACAGACAGACAGACAGACAGACAGACAGACAGACAGACAGACAGACAGACAGACAGACAGACAGACAGACAGACAGACAGACAGACAGACAGACAGACAGACAGACAGACAGACAGACAGACAGACAGACAGACAGACAGACAGACAGACAGACAGACAGACAGACAGACAGACAGACAGACAGACAGACAGACAGACAGACAGACAGACAGACAGACAGACAGACAGACAGACAGACAGACAGACAGTTCAGATGTTGTTTTGAATAAGTTGTTTTGCCGAAGAAGAACAACAACACAGAATATTGATAAACATTAGATTGTGTCAGCACGTGGAGAAATTTCGATATTTTGTGAAATGAATGTGTGTCATTATGAAATGGTGATGTCTTCTACTGCCTCCAGTACTGCCTTTGGGCAGGAGTGGCTCATAGCTCAATGGTAGAGCGCAGGTTTTAAGAGCAGACTGCCCAGGCATCGGTGGTTCCAGACAGACAGACAGACAGACAGACAGTTCAGATGTTGTTTTGAATAAGTTGTTTTGCCGAAGAAGAACAACAACACAGAATATTGATAAACATTAGATTGTGTCAGCACGTGGAGAAATTTCGATATTTTGTGAAATGAATGTGTGTCATTATGAAATGGTGATGTCTTCTACTGCCTCCAGTACTGCCTTTGGGCAGGAGTGGCTCATAGCTCAATGGTAGAGCGCAGGTTTTAAGAGCAGACTGCCCAGGCATCGGTGGTTCCAGACAGACAGACAGACAGACAGACAGTTCAGATGTTGTTTTGAATAAGTTGTTTTGCCGAAGAAGAACAACAACACAGAATATTGATAAACATTAGATTGTGTCAGCACGTGGAGAAATTTCGATATTTTGTGAAATGAATGTGTGTCATTATGAAATGGTGATGTCTTCTACTGCCTCCAGTACTGCCTTTGGGCAGGAGTGGCTCATAGCTCAATGGTAGAGCGCAGGTTTTAAGAGCAGACTGCCCAGGCATTGGTGGTTCGAGACAGACAGACAGACAGACATTTCAGATGTTGTTTTGAATAAGTTGTTTTGCCGAAGAAGAACAACAACACAGAATATTGATAAACATTAGATTGTGTCAGCACGTGGAGAAATTTCGATATTTTGTGAAATGAATGTGTGTCATTATGAAATGGTGATGTCTTCTACTGCCTCCAGTACTGCCTTTGGGCAGGAGTGGCTCATAGCTCAATGGTAGAGCGCAGGTTTTAAGAGCAGACTGCCCAGGCATCGGTGGTTCCAGACAGACAGACAGACAGACAGTTCAGATGTTGTTTTGAATAAGTTGTTTTGCCGAAGAACAACAACAACACAGAATATTGATAAACATTAGATTGTGTCAGCACGTGGAGAAATTTCGATATTTTGTGAAATGAATGTGTGTCATTATGAAATGGTGATGTCTTCTACTGCCTCCAGTACTGCCTTTGGGCAGGAGTGGCTCATAGCTCAATGGTAGAGCGCAGGTTTTAAGAGCAGACTGCCCAGGCATCGGTGGTTCCAGACAGACAGACAGACAGACAGTTCAGATGTTGTTTTGAATAAGTTGTTTTGCCGAAGAAGAACAACAACACAGAATATTGATAAACATTAGATTGTGTCAGCACGTGGAGAAATTTCGATATTTTGTGAAATGAATGTGTGTCATTATGAAATGGTGATGTCTTCTACTGCCTCCAGTACTGCCTTTGGGCAGGAGTGGCTCATAGCTCAATGGTAGAGCGCAGGTTTTAAGAGCAGACTGCCCAGGCATCGGTGGTTCCAGACAGACAGACAGACAGACAGTTCAGATGTTGTTTTGAATAAGTTGTTTTGCCGAAGAAGAACAACAACACAGAATATTGATAAACATTAGATTGTGTCAGCACGTGGAGAAATTTCGATATTTTGTGAAATGAATGTGTGTCATTATGAAATGGTGATGTCTTCTACTGCCTCCAGTACTGCCTTTGGGCAGGAGTGGCTCATAGCTCAATGGTAGAGCGCAGGTTTTAAGAGCAGACTGCCCAGGCATCGGTGGTTCCAGACAGACAGACAGACAGACAGACAGACAGTTCAGATGTTGTTTTGAATAAGTTGTTTTGCCGAAGAAGAACAACAACACAGAATATTGATAAACATTAGATTGTGTCAGCACGTGGAGCGATTTCGATATTTTGTGAAATGAATGTGTGCCATTATGAAATGGTGATGTCTTATACATCCTCCAGTACTGCCTTTGGGCAGGAGTGGCTCATAGCTCAATGGTAGAGCGCAGGTTTTAAGAGCAGACTGCCCAGGCATCGGTGGTTACAGACAGACAGACAGACAGACAGACAGACAGACAGACAGACAGACAGACAGACAGACAGACAGACAGACAGACAGACAGACAGACAGACAGACAGACAGACAGACAGACAGACAGACAGACAGTTCAGATGTTGTTTTGAATAAGTTGTTTTGCCGAAGAAGAACAACAACACAGAATATTGATAAACATTAGATTGTGTCAGCACGTGGAGAAATTTCGATATTTTGTGAAATGAATGTGTGTCATTATGAAATGGTGATGTCTTCTACTGCCTCCAGTACTGCCTTTGGGCAGGAGTGGCTCATAGCTCAATGGTAGAGCGCAGGTTTTAAGAGCAGACTGCCCAGGCATCGGTGGTTCCAGACAGACAGACAGACAGACAGTTCAGATGTTGTTTTGAATAAGTTGTTTTGCCGAAGAAGAACAACAACACAGAATATTGATAAACATTAGATTGTGTCAGCACGTGGAGAAATTTCGATATTTTGTGAAATGAATGTGTGTCATTATGAAATGGTGATGTCTTCTACTGCCTCCAGTACTGCCTTTGGGCAGGAGTGGCTCATAGCTCAATGGTAGAGCGCAGGTTTTAAGAGCAGACTGCCCAGGCATCGGTGGTTCGAGACAGACAGACAGACAGACAGACAGACAGACAGACAGTTCAGATGTTGTTTTGAATAAGTTGTTTTGCCGAAGAAGAACAACAACACAGAATATTGATAAACATTAGATTGTGTCAGCACGTGGAGAAATTTCGATATTTTGTGAAATGAATGTGTGTCATTATGAAATGGTGATGTCTTCTACTGCCTCCAGTACTGCCTTTGGGCAGGAGTGGCTCATAGCTCAATGGTAGAGCGCAGGTTTTAAGAGCAGACTGCCCAGGCATCGGTGGTTCCAGACAGACAGACAGACAGACAGACAGACAGACAGACAGACAGACAGACAGTTCAGATGTTGTTTTGAATAAGTTGTTTTGCCGAAGAAGAACAACAACACAGAATATTGATAAACATTAGATTGTGTCAGCACGTGGAGAAATTTCGATATTTTGTGAAATGAATGTGTGTCATTATGAAATGGTGATGTCTTCTACTGCCTCCAGTACTGCCTTTGGGCAGGAGTGGCTCATAGCTCAATGGTAGAGCGCAGGTTTTAAGAGCAGACTGCCCAGGCATCGGTGGTTCCAGACAGACAGACAGACAGACAGACAGACAGTTCAGATGTTGTTTTGAATAAGTTGTTTTGCCGAAGAAGAACAACAACACAGAATATTGATAAACATTAGATTGTGTCAGCACGTGGAGCGATTTCGATATTTTGTGAAATGAATGTGTGCCATTATGAAATGGTGATGTCTTATACATCCTCCAGTACTGCCTTTGGGCAGGAGTGGCTCATAGCTCAATGGTAGAGCGCAGGTTTTAAGAGCAGACTGCCCAGGCATCGGTGGTTCCAGACAGACAGACAGACAGACAGTTCAGATGTTGTTTTGAATAAGTTGTTTTGCCGAAGAAGAACAACAACACAGAATATTGATAAACATTAGATTGTGTCAGCACGTGGAGCGATTTCGATATTTTGTGAAATGAATGTGTGCCATTATGAAATGGTGATGTCTTATACATCCTCCAGTACTGCCTTTGGGCAGGAGTGGCTCATAGCTCAATGGTAGAGCGCAGGTTTTAAGAGCAGACTGCCCAGGCATCGGTGGTTCCAGACAGACAGACAGACAGACAGACAGACAGACAGACAGACAGACAGACAGACAGACAGACAGACAGACAGACAGACAGACAGACAGACAGACAGACAGACAGACAGACAGACAGACAGACAGACAGACAGACAGACAGACAGACAGACAGACAGACAGACAGACAGACAGACAGACAGACAGACAGACAGACAGACAGACAGACAGACAGACAGACAGACAGACAGACAGACAGACAGACAGACAGACAGACAGACAGACAGACAGACAGACAGACAGACAGACAGACAGACAGACAGACAGACAGACAGACAGACAGACAGACAGACAGACAGACAGACAGACAGACAGACAGACAGACAGACAGACAGACAGACAGACAGACAGACAGACAGACAGACAGACAGACAGACAGACAGACAGACAGACAGACAGACAGACAGACAGACAGACAGACAGACAGACAGACAGACAGACAGACAGACAGACAGACAGACAGACAGACAGACAGACAGACAGACAGACAGACAGACAGACAGACAGACAGACAGACAGACAGACAGTTCAGATGTTGTTTTGAATAAGTTGTTTTGCCGAAGAAGAACAACAACACAGAATATTGATAAACATTAGATTGTGTCAGCACGTGGAGAAATTTCGATATTTTGTGAAATGAATGTGTGTCATTATGAAATGGTGATGTCTTCTACTGCCTCCAGTACTGCCTTTGGGCAGGAGTGGCTCATAGCTCAATGGTAGAGCGCAGGTTTTAAGAGCAGACTGCCCAGGCATTGGTGGTTCGAGACAGACAGACAGACAGACATTTCAGATGTTGTTTTGAATAAGTTGTTTTGCCGAAGAAGAACAACAACACAGAATATTGATAAACATTAGATTGTGTCAGCACGTGGAGAAATTTCGATATTTTGTGAAATGAATGTGTGTCATTATGAAATGGTGATGTCTTCTACTGCCTCCAGTACTGCCTTTGGGCAGGAGTGGCTCATAGCTCAATGGTAGAGCGCAGGTTTTAAGAGCAGACTGCCCAGGCATCGGTGGTTCCAGACAGACAGACAGACAGACAGTTCAGATGTTGTTTTGAATAAGTTGTTTTGCCGAAGAACAACAACAACACAGAATATTGATAAACATTAGATTGTGTCAGCACGTGGAGAAATTTCGATATTTTGTGAAATGAATGTGTGTCATTATGAAATGGTGATGTCTTCTACTGCCTCCAGTACTGCCTTTGGGCAGGAGTGGCTCATAGCTCAATGGTAGAGCGCAGGTTTTAAGAGCAGACTGCCCAGGCATCGGTGGTTCCAGACAGACAGACAGACAGACAGTTCAGATGTTGTTTTGAATAAGTTGTTTTGCCGAAGAAGAACAACAACACAGAATATTGATAAACATTAGATTGTGTCAGCACGTGGAGAAATTTCGATATTTTGTGAAATGAATGTGTGTCATTATGAAATGGTGATGTCTTCTACTGCCTCCAGTACTGCCTTTGGGCAGGAGTGGCTCATAGCTCAATGGTAGAGCGCAGGTTTTAAGAGCAGACTGCCCAGGCATCGGTGGTTCCAGACAGACAGACAGACAGACAGTTCAGATGTTGTTTTGAATAAGTTGTTTTGCCGAAGAAGAACAACAACACAGAATATTGATAAACATTAGATTGTGTCAGCACGTGGAGAAATTTCGATATTTTGTGAAATGAATGTGTGTCATTATGAAATGGTGATGTCTTCTACTGCCTCCAGTACTGCCTTTGGGCAGGAGTGGCTCATAGCTCAATGGTAGAGCGCAGGTTTTAAGAGCAGACTGCCCAGGCATCGGTGGTTCCAGACAGACAGACAGACAGACAGTTCAGATGTTGTTTTGAATAAGTTGTTTTGCCGAAGAAGAACAACAACACAGAATATTGATAAACATTAGATTGTGTCAGCACGTGGAGAAATTTCGATATTTTGTGAAATGAATGTGTGTCATTATGAAATGGTGATGTCTTCTACTGCCTCCAGTACTGCCTTTGGGCAGGAGTGGCTCATAGCTCAATGGTAGAGCGCAGGTTTTAAGAGCAGACTGCCCAGGCATCGGTGGTTCCAGACAGACAGACAGACAGACAGACAGTTCAGATGTTGTTTTGAATAAGTTGTTTTGCCGAAGAAGAACAACAACACAGAATATTGATAAACATTAGATTGTGTCAGCACGTGGAGAAATTTCGATATTTTGTGAAATGAATGTGTGTCATTATGAAATGGTGATGTCTTCTACTGCCTCCAGTACTGCCTTTGGGCAGGAGTGGCTCATAGCTCAATGGTAGAGCGCAGGTTTTAAGAGCAGACTGCCCAGGCATCGGTGGTTACAGACAGACAGTTCAGATGTTGTTTTGAATAAGTTGTTTTGCCGAAGAAGAACAACAACACAGAATATTGATAAACATTAGATTGTGTCAGCACGTGGAGAAATTTCGATATTTTGTGAAATGAATGTGTGTCATTATGAAATGGTGATGTCTTCTACTGCCTCCAGTACTGCCTTTGGGCAGGAGTGGCTCATAGCTCAATGGTAGAGCGCAGGTTTTAAGAGCAGACTGCCCAGGCATCGGTGGTTCCAGACAGACAGACAGACAGACAGACAGTTCAGATGTTGTTTTGAATAAGTTGTTTTGCCGAAGAAGAACAACAACACAGAATATTGATAAACATTAGATTGTGTCAGCACGTGGAGAAATTTCGATATTTTGTGAAATGAATGTGTGTCATTATGAAATGGTGATGTCTTCTACTGCCTCCAGTACTGCCTTTGGGCAGGAGTGGCTCATAGCTCAATGGTAGAGCGCAGGTTTTAAGAGCAGACTGCCCAGGCATTGGTGGTTCGAGACAGACAGACAGACAGACATTTCAGATGTTGTTTTGAATAAGTTGTTTTGCCGAAGAAGAACAACAACACAGAATATTGATAAACATTAGATTGTGTCAGCACGTGGAGAAATTTCGATATTTTGTGAAATGAATGTGTGTCATTATGAAATGGTGATGTCTTCTACTGCCTCCAGTACTGCCTTTGGGCAGGAGTGGCTCATAGCTCAATGGTAGAGCGCAGGTTTTAAGAGCAGACTGCCCAGGCATCGGTGGTTCCAGACAGACAGACAGACAGACAGTTCAGATGTTGTTTTGAATAAGTTGTTTTGCCGAAGAACAACAACAACACAGAATATTGATAAACATTAGATTGTGTCAGCACGTGGAGAAATTTCGATATTTTGTGAAATGAATGTGTGTCATTATGAAATGGTGATGTCTTCTACTGCCTCCAGTACTGCCTTTGGGCAGGAGTGGCTCATAGCTCAATGGTAGAGCGCAGGTTTTAAGAGCAGACTGCCCAGGCATCGGTGGTTCCAGACAGACAGACAGACAGACAGTTCAGATGTTGTTTTGAATAAGTTGTTTTGCCGAAGAAGAACAACAACACAGAATATTGATAAACATTAGATTGTGTCAGCACGTGGAGAAATTTCGATATTTTGTGAAATGAATGTGTGTCATTATGAAATGGTGATGTCTTCTACTGCCTCCAGTACTGCCTTTGGGCAGGAGTGGCTCATAGCTCAATGGTAGAGCGCAGGTTTTAAGAGCAGACTGCCCAGGCATCGGTGGTTCCAGACAGACAGACAGACAGACAGTTCAGATGTTGTTTTGAATAAGTTGTTTTGCCGAAGAAGAACAACAACACAGAATATTGATAAACATTAGATTGTGTCAGCACGTGGAGAAATTTCGATATTTTGTGAAATGAATGTGTGTCATTATGAAATGGTGATGTCTTCTACTGCCTCCAGTACTGCCTTTGGGCAGGAGTGGCTCATAGCTCAATGGTAGAGCGCAGGTTTTAAGAGCAGACTGCCCAGGCATCGGTGGTTCCAGACAGACAGACAGACAGACAGACAGACAGTTCAGATGTTGTTTTGAATAAGTTGTTTTGCCGAAGAAGAACAACAACACAGAATATTGATAAACATTAGATTGTGTCAGCACGTGGAGAAATTTCGATATTTTGTGAAATGAATGTGTGTCATTATGAAATGGTGATGTCTTCTACTGCCTCCAGTACTGCCTTTGGGCAGGAGTGGCTCATAGCTCAATGGTAGAGCGCAGGTTTTAAGAGCAGACTGCCCAGGCATCGGTGGTTCCAGACAGACAGACAGACAGACAGACAGTTCAGATGTTGTTTTGAATAAGTTGTTTTGCCGAAGAAGAACAACAACACAGAATATTGATAAACATTAGATTGTGTCAGCACGTGGAGAAATTTCGATATTTTGTGAAATGAATGTGTGTCATTATGAAATGGTGATGTCTTCTACTGCCTCCAGTACTGCCTTTGGGCAGGAGTGGCTCATAGCTCAATGGTAGAGCGCAGGTTTTAAGAGCAGACTGCCCAGGCATCGGTGGTTACAGACAGACAGTTCAGATGTTGTTTTGAATAAGTTGTTTTGCCGAAGAAGAACAACAACACAGAATATTGATAAACATTAGATTGTGTCAGCACGTGGAGAAATTTCGATATTTTGTGAAATGAATGTGTGTCATTATGAAATGGTGATGTCTTCTACTGCCTCCAGTACTGCCTTTGGGCAGGAGTGGCTCATAGCTCAATGGTAGAGCGCAGGTTTTAAGAGCAGACTGCCCAGGCATCGGTGGTTCCAGACAGACAGACAGACAGACAGACAGTTCAGATGTTGTTTTGAATAAGTTGTTTTGCCGAAGAAGAACAACAACACAGAATATTGATAAACATTAGATTGTGTCAGCACGTGGAGAAATTTCGATATTTTGTGAAATGAATGTGTGTCATTATGAAATGGTGATGTCTTCTACTGCCTCCAGTACTGCCTTTGGGCAGGAGTGGCTCATAGCTCAATGGTAGAGCGCAGGTTTTAAGAGCAGACTGCCCAGGCATTGGTGGTTCGAGACAGACAGACAGACAGACATTTCAGATGTTGTTTTGAATAAGTTGTTTTGCCGAAGAAGAACAACAACACAGAATATTGATAAACATTAGATTGTGTCAGCACGTGGAGAAATTTCGATATTTTGTGAAATGAATGTGTGTCATTATGAAATGGTGATGTCTTCTACTGCCTCCAGTACTGCCTTTGGGCAGGAGTGGCTCATAGCTCAATGGTAGAGCGCAGGTTTTAAGAGCAGACTGCCCAGGCATCGGTGGTTCCAGACAGACAGACAGACAGACAGTTCAGATGTTGTTTTGAATAAGTTGTTTTGCCGAAGAACAACAACAACACAGAATATTGATAAACATTAGATTGTGTCAGCACGTGGAGAAATTTCGATATTTTGTGAAATGAATGTGTGTCATTATGAAATGGTGATGTCTTCTACTGCCTCCAGTACTGCCTTTGGGCAGGAGTGGCTCATAGCTCAATGGTAGAGCGCAGGTTTTAAGAGCAGACTGCCCAGGCATCGGTGGTTCCAGACAGACAGACAGACAGACAGTTCAGATGTTGTTTTGAATAAGTTGTTTTGCCGAAGAAGAACAACAACACAGAATATTGATAAACATTAGATTGTGTCAGCACGTGGAGAAATTTCGATATTTTGTGAAATGAATGTGTGTCATTATGAAATGGTGATGTCTTCTACTGCCTCCAGTACTGCCTTTGGGCAGGAGTGGCTCATAGCTCAATGGTAGAGCGCAGGTTTTAAGAGCAGACTGCCCAGGCATCGGTGGTTCCAGACAGACAGACAGACAGACAGTTCAGATGTTGTTTTGAATAAGTTGTTTTGCCGAAGAAGAACAACAACACAGAATATTGATAAACATTAGATTGTGTCAGCACGTGGAGAAATTTCGATATTTTGTGAAATGAATGTGTGTCATTATGAAATGGTGATGTCTTCTACTGCCTCCAGTACTGCCTTTGGGCAGGAGTGGCTCATAGCTCAATGGTAGAGCGCAGGTTTTAAGAGCAGACTGCCCAGGCATCGGTGGTTCCAGACAGACAGACAGACAGACAGACAGTTCAGATGTTGTTTTGAATAAGTTGTTTTGCCGAAGAAGAACAACAACACAGAATATTGATAAACATTAGATTGTGTCAGCACGTGGAGAAATTTCGATATTTTGTGAAATGAATGTGTGTCATTATGAAATGGTGATGTCTTCTACTGCCTCCAGTACTGCCTTTGGGCAGGAGTGGCTCATAGCTCAATGGTAGAGCGCAGGTTTTAAGAGCAGACTGCCCAGGCATCGGTGGTTCGAGACAGACAGACAGACAGACATTTCAGATGTTGTTTTGAATAAGTTGTTTTGCCGAAGAAGAACAACAACACAGAATATTGATAAATATTAGATTGTGTCAGCACGTGGAGAAATTTCGATATTTTGTGAAATGAATGTGTGTCATTATGAAATGGTGATGTCTTCTACTGCCTCCAGTACTGCCTTTGGGCAGGAGTGGCTCATAGCTCAATGGTAGAGCGCAGGTTTTAAGAGCAGACTGCCCAGGCATCGGTGGTTCCAGACAGACAGACAGACAGACAGTTCAGATGTTGTTTTGAATAAGTTGTTTTGCCGAAGAAGAACAACAACACAGAATATTGATAAACATTAGATTGTGTCAGCACGTGGAGAAATTTCGATATTTTGTGAAATGAATGTGTGTCATTATGAAATGGTGATGTCTTCTACTGCCTCCAGTACTGCCTTTGGGCAGGAGTGGCTCATAGCTCAATGGTAGAGCGCAGGTTTTAAGAGCAGACTGCCCAGGCATCGGTGGTTCGAGACAGACAGACAGACAGACATTTCAGATGTTGTTTTGAATAAGTTGTTTTGCCGAAGAAGAACAACAACACAGAATATTGATAAACATTAGATTGTGTCAGCACGTGGAGCGATTTCGATATTTTGTGAAATGAATGTGTGTCATTATGAAATGGTGATGTCTTATACATCCTCCAGTACTGCCTTTGGGCAGGAGTGGCTCATAGCTCAATGGTAGAGCGCAGGTTTTAAGAGCAGACTGCCCAGGCATCGGTGGTTCGAGACAGACAGACAGACAGACAGACAGTTCAGATGTTGTTTTGAATAAGTTGTTTTGCCGAAGAAGAACAACAACACAGAATATTGATAAACATTAGATTGTGTCAGCACGTGGAGCGATTTCGATATTTTGTGAAATGAATGTGTGTCATTATGAAATGGTGATGTCTTATACATCCTCCAGTACTGCCTTTGGGCAGGAGTGGCTCATAGCTCAATGGTAGAGCGCAGGTTTTAAGAGCAGACTGCCCAGGCATCGGTGGTTCGAGACAGACAGACAGACAGACAGACAGACAGACAGTTCAGATGTTGTTTTGAATAAGTTGTTTTGCCGAAGAAGAACAACAACACAGAATATTGATAAACATTAGATTGTGTCAGCACGTGGAGCGATTTCGATATTTTGTGAAATGAATGTGTGTCATTATGAAATGGTGATGTCTTATACATCCTCCAGTACTGCCTTTGGGCAGGAGTGGCTCATAGCTCAATGGTAGAGCGCAGGTTTTTAGAGCAGACTGCCCAGGCATCGGTGGTTCGAGACAGACAGACAGACAGACAGACAGTTCAGATGTTGTTTTGAATAAGTTGTTTTGCCGAAGAAGAACAACAACACAGAATATTGATAAACATTAGATTGTGTCAGCACGTGGAGCGATTTCGATATTTTGTGAAATGAATGTGTGTCATTATGAAATGGTGATGTCTTATACATCCTCCAGTACTGCCTTTGGGCAGGAGTGGCTCATAGCTCAATGGTAGAGCGCAGGTTTTAAGAGCAGACTGCCCAGGCATCGGTGGTTCGAGACAGACAGACAGACAGACAGACAGTTCAGATGTTGTTTTGAATAAGTTGTTTTGCCGAAGAAGAACAACAACACAGAATATTGATAAACATTAGATTGTGTCAGCACGTGGAGCGATTTCGATATTTTGTGAAATGAATGTGTGTCATTATGAAATGGTGATGTCTTATACATCCTCCAGTACTGCCTTTGGGCAGGAGTGGCTCATAGCTCAATGGTAGAGCGCAGGTTTTAAGAGCAGACTGCCCAGGCATCGGTGGTTCGAGACAGACAGACAGACAGACAGACAGACAGACAGACAGACAGACAGACAGACAGTTCAGATGTTGTTTTGAATAAGTTGTTTTGCCGAAGAAGAACAACAACACAGAATATTGATAAACATTAGATTGTGTCAGCACGTGGAGAAATTTCGATATTTTGTGAAATGAATGTGTGTCATTATGAAATGGTGATGTCTTCTACTGCCTCCAGTACTGCCTTTGGGCAGGAGTGGCTCATAGCTCAATGGTAGAGCGCAGGTTTTAAGAGCAGACTGCCCAGGCATCGGTGGTTCCAGACAGACCGACAGACAGACAGTTCAGATGTTGTTTTGAATAAGTTGTTTTGCCGAAGAAGAACAACAACACAGAATATTGATAAACATTAGATTGTGTCAGCACGTGGAGAAATTTCGATATTTTGTGAAATGAATGTGTGTCATTATGAAATGGTGATGTCTTCTACTGCCTCCAGTACTGCCTTTGGGCAGGAGTGGCTCATAGCTCAATGGTAGAGCGCAGGTTTTAAGAGCAGACTGCCCAGGCATCGGTGGTTCCAGACAGACAGACAGTTCAGATGTTGTTTTGAATAAGTTGTTTTGCCGAAGAAGAACAACAACACAGAATATTGATAAACATTAGATTGTGTCAGCACGTGGAGAAATTTCGATATTTTGTGAAATGAATGTGTGTCATTATGAAATGGTGATGTCTTCTACTGCCTCCAGTACTGCCTTTGGGCAGGAGTGGCTCATAGCTCAATGGTAGAGCGCAGGTTTTAAGAGCAGACTGCCCAGGCATCGGTGGTTCCAGACAGACAGACAGACAGACAGTTCAGATGTTGTTTTGAATAAGTTGTTTTGCCGAAGAAGAACAACAACACAGAATATTGATAAACATTAGATTGTGTCAGCACGTGGAGAAATTTCGATATTTTGTGAAATGAATGTGTGTCATTATGAAATGGTGATGTCTTCTACTGCCTCCAGTACTGCCTTTGGGCAGGAGTGGCTCATAGCTCAATGGTAGAGCGCAGGTTTTAAGAGCAGACTGCCCAGGCATCGGTGGTTCCAGACAGACAGACAGACAGACAGTTCAGATGTTGTTTTGAATAAGTTGTTTTGCCAAAGAAGAACAACAACACAGAATATTGATAAACATTAGATTGTGTCAGCACGTGGAGAAATTTCGATATTTTGTGAAATGAATGTGTGTCATTATGAAATGGTGATGTCTTATACTGCCTCCAGTACTGCCTTTGGGCAGGAGTGGCTCATAGCTCAATGGTAGAGCGCAGGTTTTAAGAGCAGACTGCCCAGGCATCGGTGGTTCCAGACAGACAGACAGACAGACAGACAGACAGTTCAGATGTTGTTTTGAATAAGTTGTTTTGCCGAAGAAGAACAACAACACAGAATATTGATAAACATTAGATTGTGTCAGCACGTGGAGCGATTTCGATATTTTGTGAAATGAATGTGTGCCATTATGAAATGGTGATGTCTTATACATCCTCCAGTACTGCCTTTGGGCAGGAGTGGCTCATAGCTCAATGGTAGAGCGCAGGTTTTAAGAGCAGACTGCCCAGGCATCGGTGGTTCCAGACAGACAGACAGACAGACAGACAGACAGACAGACAGTTCAGATGTTGTTTTGAATAAGTTGTTTTGCCGAAGAAGAACAACAACACAGAATATTGATAAACATTAGATTGTGTCAGCACGTGGAGAAATTTCGATATTTTGTGAAATGAATGTGTGTCATTATGAAATGGTGATGTCTTCTACTGCCTCCAGTACTGCCTTTGGGCAGGAGTGGCTCATAGCTCAATGGTAGAGCGCAGGTTTTAAGAGCAGACTGCCCAGGCATCGGTGGTTCGAGACAGACAGACAGACAGACATTTCAGATGTTGTTTTGAATAAGTTGTTTTGCCGAAGAAGAACAACAACACAGAATATTGATAAACATTAGATTGTGTCAGCACGTGGAGAAATTTCGATATTTTGTGAAATGAATGTGTGTCATTATGAAATGGTGATGTCTTCTACTGCCTCCAGTACTGCCTTTGGGCAGGAGTGGCTCATAGCTCAATGGTAGAGCGCAGGTTTTAAGAGCAGACTGCCCAGGCATCGGTGGTTCCAGACAGACAGACAGACAGACAGACAGTTCAGATGTTGTTTTGAATAAGTTGTTTTGCCGAAGAAGAACAACAACACAGAATATTGATAAACATTAGATTGTGTCAGCACGTGGAGAAATTTCGATATTTTGTGAAATGAATGTGTGTCATTATGAAATGGTGATGTCTTATACTGCCTCCAGTACTGCCTTTGGGCAGGAGTGGCTCATAGCTCAATGGTAGAGCGCAGGTTTTAAGAGCAGACTGCCCAGGCATCGGTGGTTCCAGACAGACAGACAGACAGACAGACAGACAGACAGACAGTTCAGATGTTGTTTTGAATAAGTTGTTTTGCCGAAGAAGAACAACAACACAGAATATTGATAAACATTAGATTGTGTCAGCACGTGGAGAAATTTCGATATTTTGTGAAATGAATGTGTGTCATTATGAAATGGTGATGTCTTCTACTGCCTCCAGTACTGCCTTTGGGCAGGAGTGGCTCATAGCTCAATGGTAGAGCGCAGGTTTTAAGAGCAGACTGCCCAGGCATCGGTGGTTCGAGACAGACAGACAGACAGACATTTCAGATGTTGTTTTGAATAAGTTGTTTTGCCGAAGAAGAACAACAACACAGAATATTGATAAACATTAGATTGTGTCAGCACGTGGAGAAATTTCGATATTTTGTGAAATGAATGTGTGTCATTATGAAATGGTGATGTCTTCTACTGCCTCCAGTACTGCCTTTGGGCAGGAGTGGCTCATAGCTCAATGGTAGAGCGCAGGTTTTAAGAGCAGACTGCCCAGGCATCGGTGGTTCCAGACAGACAGACAGACAGACAGACAGACAGTTCAGATGTTGTTTTGAATAAGTTGTTTTGCCGAAGAAGAACAACAACACAGAATATTGATAAACATTAGATTGTGTCAGCACGTGGAGAAATTTCGATATTTTGTGAAATGAATGTGTGTCATTATGAAATGGTGATGTCTTCTACTGCCTCCAGTACTGCCTTTGGGCAGGAGTGGCTCATAGCTCAATGGTAGAGCGCAGGTTTTAAGAGCAGACTGCCCAGGCATCGGTGGTTCCAGACAGACAGACAGACAGACAGACAGACAGACAGACAGTTCAGATGTTGTTTTGAATAAGTTGTTTTGCCGAAGAAGAACAACAACACAGAATATTGATAAACATTAGATTGTGTCAGCACGTGGAGAAATTTCGATATTTTGTGAAATGAATGTGTGTCATTATGAAATGGTGATGTCTTCTACTGCCTCCAGTACTGCCTTTGGGCAGGAGTGGCTCATAGCTCAATGGTAGAGCGCAGGTTTTAAGAGCAGACTGCCCAGGCATCGGTGGTTCCAGACAGACAGACAGACAGACAGTTCAGATGTTGTTTTGAATAAGTTGTTTTGCCGAAGAAGAACAACAACACAGAATATTGATAAACATTAGATTGTGTCAGCACGTGGAGAAATTTCGATATTTTGTGAAATGAATGTGTGTCATTATGAAATGGTGATGTCTTCTACTGCCTCCAGTACTGCCTTTGGGCAGGAGTGGCTCATAGCTCAATGGTAGAGCGCAGGTTTTAAGAGCAGACTGCCCAGGCATCGGTGGTTCGAGACAGACAGACAGACAGACAGTTCAGATGTTGTTTTGAATAAGTTGTTTTGCCGAAGAAGAACAACAACACAGAATATTGATAAACATTAGATTGTGTCAGCACGTGGAGAAATTTCGATATTTTGTGAAATGAATGTGTGTCATTATGAAATGGTGATGTCTTCTACTGCCTCCAGTACTGCCTTTGGGCAGGAGTGGCTCATAGCTCAATGGTAGAGCGCAGGTTTTAAGAGCAGACTGCCCAGGCATCGGTGGTTCCAGACAGACAGACAGACAGACAGACAGTTCAGATGTTGTTTTGAATAAGTTGTTTTGCCGAAGAAGAACAACAACACAGAATATTGATAAACATTAGATTGTGTCAGCACGTGGAGAAATTTCGATATTTTGTGAAATGAATGTGTGTCATTATGAAATGGTGATGTCTTCTACTGCCTCCAGTACTGCCTTTGGGCAGGAGTGGCTCATAGCTCAATGGTAGAGCGCAGGTTTTAAGAGCAGACTGCCCAGGCATCGGTGGTTCCAGACAGACAGACAGACAGACAGTTCAGATGTTGTTTTGAATAAGTTGTTTTGCCGAAGAAGAACAACAACACAGAATATTGATAAACATTAGATTGTGTCAGCACGTGGAGAAATTTCGATATTTTGTGAAATGAATGTGTGTCATTATGAAATGGTGATGTCTTCTACTGCCTCCAGTACTGCCTTTGGGCAGGAGTGGCTCATAGCTCAATGGTAGAGCGCAGGTTTTAAGAGCAGACTGCCCAGGCATCGGTGGTTCCAGACAGACAGACAGACAGACAGTTCAGATGTTGTTTTGAATAAGTTGTTTTGCCGAAGAAGAACAACAACACAGAATATTGATAAACATTAGATTGTGTCAGCACGTGGAGAAATTTCGATATTTTGTGAAATGAATGTGTGTCATTATGAAATGGTGATGTCTTCTACTGCCTCCAGTACTGCCTTTGGGCAGGAGTGGCTCATAGCTCAATGGTAGAGCGCAGGTTTTAAGAGCAGACTGCCCAGGCATCGGTGGTTCCAGACAGACAGACAGACAGACAGACAGTTCAGATGTTGTTTTGAATAAGTTGTTTTGCCGAAGAAGAACAACAACACAGAATATTGATAAACATTAGATTGTGTCAGCACGTGGAGAAATTTCGATATTTTGTGAAATGAATGTGTGTCATTATGAAAGGGTGATGTCCTCTACTGCCTCCAGTACTGCCTTTGGGCAGGAGTGGCTCATAGCTCAATGGTAGAGCGCAGGTTTTAAGAGCAGACTGCCCAGGCATCGGTGGTTCGAGACAGACAGACAGACAGACAGTTCAGATGTTGTTTTGAATAAGTTGTTTTGCCGAAGAAGAACAACAACACAGAATATTGATAAACATTAGATTGTGTCAGCACGTGGAGAAATTTCGATATTTTGTGAAATGAATGTGTGTCATTATGAAATGGTGATGTATTCTACTGCCTCCAGTACTGCCTTTGGGCAGGAGTGGCTCATAGCTCAATGGTAGAGCGCAGGTTTTAAGAGCAGACTGCCCAGGCATCGGTGGTTCCAGACAGACAGACAGACAGACAGACAGTTCAGATGTTGTTTTGAATAAGTTGTTTTGCCGAAGAAGAACAACAACACAGAATATTGATAAACATTAGATTGTGTCAGCACGTGGAGAAATTTCGATATTTTGTGAAATGAATGTGTGTCATTATGAAATGGTGATGTCTTCTACTGCCTCCAGTACTGCCTTTGGGCAGGAGTGGCTCATAGCTCAATGGTAGAGCGCAGGTTTTAAGAGCAGACTGCCCAGGCATCGGTGGTTCCAGACAGACAGACAGACAGACAGTTCAGATGTTGTTTTGAATAAGTTGTTTTGCCGAAGAAGAACAACAACACAGAATATTGATAAACATTAGATTGTGTCAGCACGTGGAGAAATTTCGATATTTTGTGAAATGAATGTGTGTCATTATGAAATGGTGATGTCTTCTACTGCCTCCAGTACTGCCTTTGGGCAGGAGTGGCTCATAGCTCAATGGTAGAGCGCAGGTTTTAAGAGCAGACTGCCCAGGCATCGGTGGTTCCAGACAGACAGACAGACAGACAGTTCAGATGTTGTTTTGAATAAGTTGTTTTGCCGAAGAAGAACAACAACACAGAATATTGATAAACATTAGATTGTGTCAGCACGTGGAGAAATTTCGATATTTTGTGAAATGAATGTGTGTCATTATGAAATGGTGATGTCTTCTACTGCCTCCAGTACTGCCTTTGGGCAGGAGTGGCTCATAGCTCAATGGTAGAGCGCAGGTTTTAAGAGCAGACTGCCCAGGCATCGGTGGTTCCAGACAGACAGACAGACAGACAGACAGTTCAGATGTTGTTTTGAATAAGTTGTTTTGCCGAAGAAGAACAACAACACAGAATATTGATAAACATTAGATTGTGTCAGCACGTGGAGAAATTTCGATATTTTGTGAAATGAATGTGTGTCATTATGAAATGGTGATGTCTTCTACTGCCTCCAGTACTGCCTTTGGGCAGGAGTGGCTCATAGCTCAATGGTAGAGCGCAGGTTTTAAGAGCAGACTGCCCAGGCATCGGTGGTTCCAGACAGACAGACAGACAGACAGTTCAGATGTTGTTTTGAATAAGTTGTTTTGCCGAAGAAGAACAACAACACAGAATATTGATAAACATTAGATTGTGTCAGCACGTGGAGAAATTTCGATATTTTGTGAAATGAATGTGTGTCATTATGAAATGGTGATGTCCTCTACTGCCTCCAGTACTGCCTTTGGGCAGGAGTGGCTCATAGCTCAATGGTAGAGCGCAGGTTTTAAGAGCAGACTGCCCAGGCATCGGTGGTTCCAGACAGACAGACAGACAGACAGACAGACAGTTCAGATGTTGTTTTGAATAAGTTGTTTTGCCGAAGAAGAACAACAACACAGAATATTGATAAACATTAGATTGTGTCAGCACGTGGAGAAATTTCGATATTTTGTGAAATGAATGTGTGTCATTATGAAATGGTGATGTCTTCTACTGCCTCCAGTACTGCCTTTGGGCAGGAGTGGCTCATAGCTCAATGGTAGAGCGCAGGTTTTAAGAGCAGACTGCCCAGGCATCGGTGGTTCCAGACAGACAGACAGTTCAGATGTTGTTTTGAATAAGTTGTTTTGCCGAAGAAGAACAACAACACAGAATATTGATAAACATTAGATTGTGTCAGCACGTGGAGAAATTTCGATATTTTGTGAAATGAATGTGTGTCATTATGAAATGGTGATGTCTTCTACTGCCTCCAGTACTGCCTTTGGGCAGGAGTGGCTCATAGCTCAATGGTAGAGCGCAGGTTTTAAGAGCAGACTGCCCAGGCATCGGTGGTTCCAGACAGACAGACAGTTCAGATGTTGTTTTGAATAAGTTGTTTTGCCGAAGAAGAACAACAACACAGAATATTGATACATTAGATTGTGTCAGCACGTGGAGAAATTTCGATATTTTGTGAAATGAATGTGTGTCATTATGAAATGGTGATGTCTTCTACTGCCTCCAGTACTGCCTTTGGGCAGGAGTGGCTCATAGCTCAATGGTAGAGCGCAGGTTTTAAGAGCAGACTGCCCAGGCATCGGTGGTTCCAGACAGACAGACAGACAGACAGACAGACAGACAGACAGACAGACAGACAGACAGACAGACAGACAGTTCAGATGTTGTTTTGAATAAGTTGTTTTGCCGAAGAAGAACAACAACACAGAATATTGATAAACATTAGATTGTGTCAGCACGTGGAGAAATTTCGATATTTTGTGAAATGAATGTGTGTCATTATGAAATGGTGATGTCTTCTACTGCCTCCAGTACTGCCTTTGGGCAGGAGTGGCTCATAGCTCAATGGTAGAGCGCAGGTTTTAAGAGCAGACTGCCCAGGCATCGGTGGTTCGAGACAGACAGACAGACAGACAGACAGAAATGAGGATGCTAAATGAGGATGTTAAAGAAGTTTTAGGGTGGCGGTTTGCATTTGAAGTATACTACGGAAGAAAAAGCAACAGCATAAGGCATCCTTTATGCGGTTCTCTATCTTCTGTTCGGAAGGAGTCTGTGAGGAATCTACATACAACTTTACCATCCTTGAGACATCGAGAAAAATTTGATACTAAATGAAAAAGGGTGAGAAGAATGGCAGGGAACGCATCTGAGCACTGTGCTAAACTAATGATTAAGCGTGCATTCAAACAAAACCCATCACAACACTACAATGTTAAGGACGCTGTTTTGGTCAGAATGAGGGATGATGCCCATCAAATCTCCAAAAAGTATCACATAAGGCGTGGTAAAATTGTGGGAAAAAAATCGAAAGCTCTCAAAATACAAAGTGAGTTTTGTAACACAAACACAAAAATGGTTCTTTGTGTCGGATATAACTAGTGCTACCTGGCTGCAAAAAAAGACACACTCTAAAAAACCCAAGACAGCACCATCAAAGAGAGGCCTAAACCCACTTTGGTTTCAGTACACACACACACAGACAGACTAGATGAATTTATGTCCATGGAGTTACGCATTCGCTATGGCCCTGACCCAGATGGAAATTGTCAGTTTGCAGCCATGGCTGACCAGCTATCCACCCTTGGAATATTTAGATCACCAGAAAGCTTAAGAGATGTAATTGTCCAAGACCTCAGGAATTATCTATACAATGGAAATGGATTACTCTTGTTCAACTTTGTT